>NC_081318.1:91256508-91378269 GCF_026419965.1 Kogia breviceps | reverse complement strand
AAAGCTTCAGGGCCTGAGTTTGGCACAGCCTCAGCTCTTACTTCAGGAAAGCGACAGGGCTTTCTTTGGGACAGGGTCAGGACCCTGGTTAGAAATGTGTCAGGATATTAGCTCAGGAGAGTGTCCGGATTTTAGTTATTGATTGTAGCACGTCCCATGTTAGGGACAAGTTGCAGGCCTTAGTGAGAGATAGTGTCAGGGACTTAGTTAGGATTAGTCAGGGCCTTAGTTAGGCAGAGTATTAGGGTTTCAGTTAGGATCAGATGCAGGGCATCAGCTTGGGACAGAGTCACGTTCCGAGCCAGGGATAGTGTGAGGAAATGACGTAGGGTTGCTGTCAAGACCTTAGTTACTTAGAGAATCAGGGCCTAATTGAGGACCTGTGTCAGGGCTTCGTGTAGGGAAAGCATCAGAACCTCACTTAGGGAGAACATCTAGGCCTGAGTGAAGCCTAGCGTCAGCCCCCTAGCTGGAGACACAGTCAGGGCACGACGGAGGAGCAGCATCAGGGCCTTTGTTGGTTCGGCATTCGGGTCATAGTGAAAGACATGAGCAGGTCCCGAGTGAGTCACAGAATCCAGGCCTCCGTTAGGGAAAGCTTCAGGGCCTGAGTTAGGCAGAGCCTCCGGTATTCACTCAAGGACAGTAACAGGGCACTCTCTGGGACAGTGTCAGGATCGTGGATAGAAGTGCGTCAGAACGTGAGCTCAGGATAGTGTCTGGATTTTACTTATTGATTGCAGCAGGTCCCATGTTAGGGACAGATTCCGGGCCTTAGCGAGAGGTCGTGTCAAGGCCTTAGGTAGGATTAGTCAGGGCCTTCGTTACGGAGAGTGTTAGGGTTTCATTTAGGATAAGATGCAGGACATGAGCTTGGGACAGAGTCAGGTTCCGGGCCAGGGATAGTGTCAGGAAACGACCAAGGGAAAGGGTTAAAACCTGAGTTATTGAGAGCATCGGGGCCTTGCCTAGGACCAGAGCCAGGCCCTAAATCACGACCACTGCCAGGGCTTCATATACGGACAGCATCAGAGCCTAACTGAGGTACAGCCCAAGTGCCTAAGTGAGGCCTCTCTTTAGGATCTGAGTTAGGGAAAGTGTCAGGGCATGACTTGTGAGCAGCATAAAGGCCTCTGTGGGATCAACGTTAGGGTCTTCATTAAAGACATTATCAGGGCCTCTGTTAAGCAGAGCCTCAGGGCCTCCTTTATGGACAGCATCAAGGATTAATTTGGGCCAGTTTCAGGACCTTGGTTAGACCTGGGTCCAGGATATTAGCTCAGGATACTATCAGGACTTTAGATATGGCCGGCAGCTGGGCCTTAGTTAGCGACAGTGCCAGGGCCTGAGGTAGGACTAGCATCATGGCCTTTGTTAGGTACAGTGTCAGAGACGGAGCTAGGAGTTTTTTCAGGGTCTGAGTTCGGTGTAGTGTCAGGGCCTGAGTTAGGACAAGTCTCCAGGCCTTAGTTAGGGAGAGTTTCACAGCCTCGGGAGTAATTTCAGGGCCTTATTTAGGGACAGCATCAGGGATTTAGTTAGCATGAGAGGAGCCATTCCTGCTAGCACCTTGAAAGCCGACACACGCAAATGCAAAAGTGAACCATGCACGCTGCTGTGAAGGAATATTCCACAGCAGTTGAGTACATTTTCTTTAAGGTTAACAAGAGTTTAAAAATTATTTTTTTAAGGAAACAATATTCACGAGTTGCAAGAATTTCATCCTAAAGAAGAATCTCTTTAGCTAAACTGGACATTAGTTAAGGACAAGGTTAGGTTAAGGTCTAGGGCTAGTGTCAGTTAAAATGACCTAGGGTTGGTGTCAAGGCCTCAGTTACATAGAGAATCAGGGCCTAATTTATGACCTTTGTCAAGGTTTCTGGTAGGGACAGCGTCAGAGCCTGACATAGGGAGAGCGTCAGGGCCTGGGTGAGGCCTTGCGTCAGCCCCCTAGCTGCAGACACTGTCAGGGCGTGACTTAGGGGCAGCATCACAGGCTTTGTTGGGTCAGCATTCGGGTCATAGTGAAAGACATGAGCAGGGCTTGAGTGAGTCACAGAAGCAAGGCCTCGGTTATGGAAAGCTTCAGGGCCTGAGTTAGGCAGAGCCTCCGGTATTCACTTAAGGACAGTAACAGGGCTTTCTTTGGGACAGTGTCAGGATTGTGGATAGAAGTGCGTCAGAATATCGGCTCAGGATAGTGTCTGGATTTTAGTTATGGATTGCAACAGGTCCCATGTTAGGGACAGATTCCGGGCCTTAGTGAGAGATAGTTGTCAAGACCTTAGTTACTGAGAGCATCAGGGCCTCCGTTTTGAAGCAATGTCAGGGCTTCAGATGAAAACAGCATCACGGACTGGCTTGGGGCGAGTGACACGGCCTGAGTGAGGCCCAGCGTCTGTCCGTTAGCTGGGGCCACTCTCAGGGCATGACACAGGAGCAGCATCAGTGCCTTTGTTGGATCAGCATTATGGTCTTCGTTAAAGACATGATCAGGCCTTCTCTTAGGGACAGCGTCAGGGCTTACTTAGGGACATTTTCAGGACCTTGGTAAGTGATGGGTTGGTCAATTAGCTCAGGAGAGTGTGAGGACTTTAGATATTGAGGGCAACAGGGCCCTAGTCAGGGACAGTGTGAGGCCCTGACTCAGGACGAACATCCAGGCCTTAGTTAGTGACAGTGTCACGGCGTTGGGACTCAATTCAGGTCCTGAAGTCGGCACAGCATAAGAGCTTCAGTTGGCATAAGAGGCAAGATATTAGCTAGGTACAGGGTGGGGGTAAACTCTAGGGATCGTGTCAGCAAACGACCTAGGGATAGCGTCAAGGCCTGCGTTACTGAGAACCTCAGGGGCTTATTTAGGACCAGCATCAGGGCCGGACAGAGGGCCAGCAACAAGGCCTGAGTGAGACCCAGTGTCAGGCCCCCTGGCTGGAGGCACCGTCAGGGCGTGTCCTGGGAGCAGCAGCAGGGCCTTTGTTGGGTCAGCATTCGCATCATAATGAAAGACATCAAGAGGGCCTGAGTGAGTCACAGAATCCAGGCCTCAGTCAGGGAAAGCTTCAGGGCCTGAGTTTGGCACAGCCTCAGCTCTTACTTCAGGAAAGCGACAGGGCTTTCTTTGGGACAGGGTCAGGACCCTGGTTAGAAATGTGTCAGGATATTAGCTCAGGAGAGTGTCCGGATTTTAGTTATTGATTGTAGCACGTCCCATGTTAGGGACAAGTTGCAGGCCTTAGTGAGAGATAGTGTCAGGGACTTAGTTAGGATTAGTCAGGGCCTTAGTTAGGCAGAGTATTAGGGTTTCAGTTAGGATCAGATGCAGGGCATCAGCTTGGGACAGAGTCACGTTCCGAGCCAGGGATAGTGTGAGGAAATGACGTAGGGTTGCTGTCAAGACCTTAGTTACTTAGAGAATCAGGGCCTAATTGAGGACCTGTGTCAGGGCTTCGTGTAGGGAAAGCATCAGAACCTCACTTAGGGAGAACATCTAGGCCTGAGTGAAGCCTAGCGTCAGCCCCCTAGCTGGAGACACAGTCAGGGCACGACGGAGGAGCAGCATCAGGGCCTTTGTTGGTTCGGCATTCGGGTCATAGTGAAAGACATGAGCAGGTCCCGAGTGAGTCACAGAATCCAGGCCTCCGTTAGGGAAAGCTTCAGGGCCTGAGTTAGGCAGAGCCTCCGGTATTCACTCAAGGACAGTAACAGGGCACTCTCTGGGACAGTGTCAGGATCGTGGATAGAAGTGCGTCAGAACGTGAGCTCAGGATAGTGTCTGGATTTTACTTATTGATTGCAGCAGGTCCCATGTTAGGGACAGATTCCGGGCCTTAGCGAGAGGTCGTGTCAAGGCCTTAGGTAGGATTAGTCAGGGCCTTCGTTACGGAGAGTGTTAGGGTTTCATTTAGGATAAGATGCAGGACATGAGCTTGGGACAGAGTCAGGTTCCGGGCCAGGGATAGTGTCAGGAAACGACCAAGGGAAAGGGTTAAAACCTGAGTTATTGAGAGCATCGGGGCCTTGCCTAGGACCAGAGCCAGGCCCTAAATCACGACCACTGCCAGGGCTTCATATACGGACAGCATCAGAGCCTAACTGAGGTACAGCCCAAGTGCCTAAGTGAGGCCTCTCTTTAGGATCTGAGTTAGGGAAAGTGTCAGGGCATGACTTGTGAGCAGCATAAAGGCCTCTGTGGGATCAACGTTAGGGTCTTCATTAAAGACATTATCAGGGCCTCTGTTAAGCAGAGCCTCAGGGCCTCCTTTATGGACAGCATCAAGGATTAATTTGGGCCAGTTTCAGGACCTTGGTAAGACCTGGGTCCAGGATATTAGCTCAGGATACTATCAGGACTTTAGATATGGCCGGCAGCTGGGCCTTAGTTAGCGACAGTGCCAGGGCCTGAGGTAGGACTAGCATCATGGCCTTTGTTAGGTACAGTGTCAGAGACGGAGCTAGGAGTTTTTTCAGGGTCTGAGTTCGGTGTAGTGTCAGGGCCTGAGTTAGGACAAGTCTCCAGGCCTTAGTTAGGGAGAGTTTCACAGCCTCGGGAGTAATTTCAGGGCCTTATTTAGGGACAGCATCAGGGATTTAGTTAGCATGAGAGGAGCCATTCCTGCTAGCACCTTGAAAGCCGACACACGCAAATGCAAAAGTGAACCATGCACGCTGCTGTGAAGGAATATTCCACAGCAGTTGAGTACATTTTCTTTAAGGTTAACAAGAGTTTAAAAATTATTTTTTTAAGGAAACAATATTCACGAGTTGCAAGAATTTCATCCTAAAGAAGAATCTCTTTAGCTAAACTGGACATTAGTTAAGGACAAGGTTAGGTTAAGGTCTAGGGCTAGTGTCAGTTAAAATGACCTAGGGTTGGTGTCAAGGCCTCAGTTACATAGAGAATCAGGGCCTAATTTATGACCTTTGTCAAGGTTTCTGGTAGGGACAGCGTCAGAGCCTGACATAGGGAGAGCGTCAGGGCCTGGGTGAGGCCTTGCGTCAGCCCCCTAGCTGCAGACACTGTCAGGGCGTGACTTAGGGGCAGCATCACAGGCTTTGTTGGGTCAGCATTCGGGTCATAGTGAAAGACATGAGCAGGGCTTGAGTGAGTCACAGAAGCAAGGCCTCGGTTATGGAAAGCTTCAGGGCCTGAGTTAGGCAGAGCCTCCGGTATTCACTTAAGGACAGTAACAGGGCTTTCTTTGGGACAGTGTCAGGATTGTGGATAGAAGTGCGTCAGAATATCGGCTCAGGATAGTGTCTGGATTTTAGTTATGGATTGCAACAGGTCCCATGTTAGGGACAGATTCCGGGCCTTAGTGAGAGATAGTTGTCAAGACCTTAGTTACTGAGAGCATCAGGGCCTCCGTTTTGAAGCAATGTCAGGGCTTCAGATGAAAACAGCATCACGGACTGGCTTGGGGCGAGTGACACGGCCTGAGTGAGGCCCAGCGTCTGTCCGTTAGCTGGGGCCACTCTCAGGGCATGACACAGGAGCAGCATCAGTGCCTTTGTTGGATCAGCATTATGGTCTTCGTTAAAGACATGATCAGGCCTTCTCTTAGGGACAGCGTCAGGGCTTACTTAGGGACATTTTCAGGACCTTGGTAAGTGATGGGTTGGTCAATTAGCTCAGGAGAGTGTGAGGACTTTAGATATTGAGGGCAACAGGGCCCTAGTCAGGGACAGTGTGAGGCCCTGACTCAGGACGAACATCCAGGCCTTAGTTAGTGACAGTGTCACGGCGTTGGGACTCAATTCAGGTCCTGAAGTCGGCACAGCATAAGAGCTTCAGTTGGCATAAGAGGCAAGATATTAGCTAGGTACAGGGTGGGGGTAAACTCTAGGGATCGTGTCAGCAAACGACCTAGGGATAGCGTCAAGGCCTGCGTTACTGAGAACCTCAGGGGCTTATTTAGGACCAGCATCAGGGCCGGACAGAGGGCCAGCAACAAGGCCTGAGTGAGACCCAGTGTCAGGCCCCCTGGCTGGAGGCACCGTCAGGGCGTGTCCTGGGAGCAGCAGCAGGGCCTTTGTTGGGTCAGCATTCGCATCATAATGAAAGACATCAAGAGGGCCTGAGTGAGTCACAGAATCCAGGCCTCAGTCAGGGAAAGCTTCAGGGCCTGAGTTTGGCACAGCCTCAGCTCTTACTTCAGGAAAGCGACAGGGCTTTCTTTGGGACAGGGTCAGGACCCTGGTTAGAAATGTGTCAGGATATTAGCTCAGGAGAGTGTCCGGATTTTAGTTATTGATTGTAGCACGTCCCATGTTAGGGACAAGTTGCAGGCCTTAGTGAGAGATAGTGTCAGGGACTTAGTTAGGATTAGTCAGGGCCTTAGTTAGGCAGAGTATTAGGGTTTCAGTTAGGATCAGATGCAGGGCATCAGCTTGGGACAGAGTCACGTTCCGAGCCAGGGATAGTGTGAGGAAATGACGTAGGGTTGCTGTCAAGACCTTAGTTACTTAGAGAATCAGGGCCTAATTGAGGACCTGTGTCAGGGCTTCGTGTAGGGAAAGCATCAGAACCTCACTTAGGGAGAACATCTAGGCCTGAGTGAAGCCTAGCGTCAGCCCCCTAGCTGGAGACACAGTCAGGGCACGACGGAGGAGCAGCATCAGGGCCTTTGTTGGTTCGGCATTCGGGTCATAGTGAAAGACATGAGCAGGTCCCGAGTGAGTCACAGAATCCAGGCCTCCGTTAGGGAAAGCTTCAGGGCCTGAGTTAGGCAGAGCCTCCGGTATTCACTCAAGGACAGTAACAGGGCACTCTCTGGGACAGTGTCAGGATCGTGGATAGAAGTGCGTCAGAACGTGAGCTCAGGATAGTGTCTGGATTTTACTTATTGATTGCAGCAGGTCCCATGTTAGGGACAGATTCCGGGCCTTAGCGAGAGGTCGTGTCAAGGCCTTAGGTAGGATTAGTCAGGGCCTTCGTTACGGAGAGTGTTAGGGTTTCATTTAGGATAAGATGCAGGACATGAGCTTGGGACAGAGTCAGGTTCCGGGCCAGGGATAGTGTCAGGAAACGACCAAGGGAAAGGGTTAAAACCTGAGTTATTGAGAGCATCGGGGCCTTGCCTAGGACCAGAGCCAGGCCCTAAATCACGACCACTGCCAGGGCTTCATATACGGACAGCATCAGAGCCTAACTGAGGTACAGCCCAAGTGCCTAAGTGAGGCCTCTCTTTAGGATCTGAGTTAGGGAAAGTGTCAGGGCATGACTTGTGAGCAGCATAAAGGCCTCTGTGGGATCAACGTTAGGGTCTTCATTAAAGACATTATCAGGGCCTCTGTTAAGCAGAGCCTCAGGGCCTCCTTTATGGACAGCATCAAGGATTAATTTGGGCCAGTTTCAGGACCTTGGTAAGACCTGGGTCCAGGATATTAGCTCAGGATACTATCAGGACTTTAGATATGGCCGGCAGCTGGGCCTTAGTTAGCGACAGTGCCAGGGCCTGAGGTAGGACTAGCATCATGGCCTTTGTTAGGTACAGTGTCAGAGACGGAGCTAGGAGTTTTTTCAGGGTCTGAGTTCGGTGTAGTGTCAGGGCCTGAGTTAGGACAAGTCTCCAGGCCTTAGTTAGGGAGAGTTTCACAGCCTCGGGAGTAATTTCAGGGCCTTATTTAGGGACAGCATCAGGGATTTAGTTAGCATGAGAGGAGCCATTCCTGCTAGCACCTTGAAAGCCGACACACGCAAATGCAAAAGTGAACCATGCACGCTGCTGTGAAGGAATATTCCACAGCAGTTGAGTACATTTTCTTTAAGGTTAACAAGAGTTTAAAAATTATTTTTTTAAGGAAACAATATTCACGAGTTGCAAGAATTTCATCCTAAAGAAGAATCTCTTTAGCTAAACTGGACATTAGTTAAGGACAAGGTTAGGTTAAGGTCTAGGGCTAGTGTCAGTTAAAATGACCTAGGGTTGGTGTCAAGGCCTCAGTTACATAGAGAATCAGGGCCTAATTTATGACCTTTGTCAAGGTTTCTGGTAGGGACAGCGTCAGAGCCTGACATAGGGAGAGCGTCAGGGCCTGGGTGAGGCCTTGCGTCAGCCCCCTAGCTGCAGACACTGTCAGGGCGTGACTTAGGGGCAGCATCACAGGCTTTGTTGGGTCAGCATTCGGGTCATAGTGAAAGACATGAGCAGGGCTTGAGTGAGTCACAGAAGCAAGGCCTCGGTTATGGAAAGCTTCAGGGCCTGAGTTAGGCAGAGCCTCCGGTATTCACTTAAGGACAGTAACAGGGCTTTCTTTGGGACAGTGTCAGGATTGTGGATAGAAGTGCGTCAGAATATCGGCTCAGGATAGTGTCTGGATTTTAGTTATGGATTGCAACAGGTCCCATGTTAGGGACAGATTCCGGGCCTTAGTGAGAGATAGTTGTCAAGACCTTAGTTACTGAGAGCATCAGGGCCTCCGTTTTGAAGCAATGTCAGGGCTTCAGATGAAAACAGCATCACGGACTGGCTTGGGGCGAGTGACACGGCCTGAGTGAGGCCCAGCGTCTGTCCGTTAGCTGGGGCCACTCTCAGGGCATGACACAGGAGCAGCATCAGTGCCTTTGTTGGATCAGCATTATGGTCTTCGTTAAAGACATGATCAGGCCTTCTCTTAGGGACAGCGTCAGGGCTTACTTAGGGACATTTTCAGGACCTTGGTAAGTGATGGGTTGGTCAATTAGCTCAGGAGAGTGTGAGGACTTTAGATATTGAGGGCAACAGGGCCCTAGTCAGGGACAGTGTGAGGCCCTGACTCAGGACGAACATCCAGGCCTTAGTTAGTGACAGTGTCACGGCGTTGGGACTCAATTCAGGTCCTGAAGTCGGCACAGCATAAGAGCTTCAGTTGGCATAAGAGGCAAGATATTAGCTAGGTACAGGGTGGGGGTAAACTCTAGGGATCGTGTCAGCAAACGACCTAGGGATAGCGTCAAGGCCTGCGTTACTGAGAACCTCAGGGGCTTATTTAGGACCAGCATCAGGGCCGGACAGAGGGCCAGCAACAAGGCCTGAGTGAGACCCAGTGTCAGGCCCCCTGGCTGGAGGCACCGTCAGGGCGTGTCCTGGGAGCAGCAGCAGGGCCTTTGTTGGGTCAGCATTCGCATCATAATGAAAGACATCAAGAGGGCCTGAGTGAGTCACAGAATCCAGGCCTCAGTCAGGGAAAGCTTCAGGGCCTGAGTTTGGCACAGCCTCAGCTCTTACTTCAGGAAAGCGACAGGGCTTTCTTTGGGACAGGGTCAGGACCCTGGTTAGAAATGTGTCAGGATATTAGCTCAGGAGAGTGTCCGGATTTTAGTTATTGATTGTAGCACGTCCCATGTTAGGGACAAGTTGCAGGCCTTAGTGAGAGATAGTGTCAGGGACTTAGTTAGGATTAGTCAGGGCCTTAGTTAGGCAGAGTATTAGGGTTTCAGTTAGGATCAGATGCAGGGCATCAGCTTGGGACAGAGTCACGTTCCGAGCCAGGGATAGTGTGAGGAAATGACGTAGGGTTGCTGTCAAGACCTTAGTTACTTAGAGAATCAGGGCCTAATTGAGGACCTGTGTCAGGGCTTCGTGTAGGGAAAGCATCAGAACCTCACTTAGGGAGAACATCTAGGCCTGAGTGAAGCCTAGCGTCAGCCCCCTAGCTGGAGACACAGTCAGGGCACGACGGAGGAGCAGCATCAGGGCCTTTGTTGGTTCGGCATTCGGGTCATAGTGAAAGACATGAGCAGGTCCCGAGTGAGTCACAGAATCCAGGCCTCCGTTAGGGAAAGCTTCAGGGCCTGAGTTAGGCAGAGCCTCCGGTATTCACTTAAGGACAGTAACAGGGCTTTCTTTGGGACAGTGTCAGGATTGTGGATAGAAGTGCGTCAGAATGTCGGCTCAGGATAGTGTCTGGATTTTAGTTATGGATTGCAACAGGTCCCATGTTAGGGACAGATTCCGGGCCTTAGTGAGAGATAGTTGTCAAGACCTTAGTTACTGAGAGCATCAGGGCCTCCGTTTTGAAGCAATGTCAGGGCTTCAGATGAAAACAGCATCACGGACTGGCTTGGGGCGAGTGACACGGCCTGAGTGAGGCCCAGCGTCTGTCCGTTAGCTGGGGCCACTCTCAGGGCATGACACAGGAGCAGCATCAGTGCCTTTGTTGGATCAGCATTATGGTCTTCGTTAAAGACATGATCAGGCCTTCTCTTAGGGACAGCGTCAGGGCTTACTTAGGGACATTTTCAGGACCTTGGTAAGTGATGGGTTGGTCAATTAGCTCAGGAGAGTGTGAGGACTTTAGATATTGAGGGCAACAGGGCCCTAGTCAGGGACAGTGTGAGGCCCTGACTCAGGACGAACATCCAGGCCTTAGTTAGTGACAGTGTCACGGCGTTGGGACTCAATTCAGGTCCTGAAGTCGGCACAGCATAAGAGCTTCAGTTGGCATAAGAGGCAAGATATTAGCTAGGTACAGGGTGGGGGTAAACTCTAGGGATCGTGTCAGCAAACGACCTAGGGATAGCGTCAAGGCCTGAGTTACTGAGAACCTCAGGGGCTTATTTAGGACCAGCATCAGGGCCGGACAGAGGGCCAGCAACAAGGCCTGAGTGAGACCCAGTGTCAGGCCCCCTGGCTGGAGGCACCGTCAGGGCGTGTCCTGGGAGCAGCAGCAGGGCCTTTGTTGGGTCAGCATTCGCATCATAATGAAAGACATCAAGAGGGCCTGAGTGAGTCACAGAATCCAGGCCTCAGTCAGGGAAAGCTTCAGGGCCTGAGTTTGGCACAGCCTCAGCTCTTACTTCAGGAAAGCGACAGGGCTTTCTTTGGGACAGGGTCAGGACCCTGGTTAGAAATGTGTCAGGATATTAGCTCAGGAGAGTGTCCGGATTTTAGTTATTGATTGTAGCACGTCCCATGTTAGGGACAAGTTGCAGGCCTTAGTGAGAGATAGTGTCAGGGACTTAGTTAGGATTAGTCAGGGCCTTAGTTAGGCAGAGTATTAGGGTTTCAGTTAGGATCAGATGCAGGGCATCAGCTTGGGACAGAGTCACGTTCCGAGCCAGGGATAGTGTGAGGAAATGACGTAGGGTTGCTGTCAAGACCTTAGTTACTTAGAGAATCAGGGCCTAATTGAGGACCTGTGTCAGGGCTTCGTGTAGGGAAAGCATCAGAACCTCACTTAGGGAGAACATCTAGGCCTGAGTGAAGCCTAGCGTCAGCCCCCTAGCTGGAGACACAGTCAGGGCACGACGGAGGAGCAGCATCAGGGCCTTTGTTGGTTCGGCATTCGGGTCATAGTGAAAGACATGAGCAGGTCCCGAGTGAGTCACAGAATCCAGGCCTCCGTTAGGGAAAGCTTCAGGGCCTGAGTTAGGCAGAGCCTCCGGTATTCACTCAAGGACAGTAACAGGGCACTCTCTGGGACAGTGTCAGGATCGTGGATAGAAGTGCGTCAGAACGTGAGCTCAGGATAGTGTCTGGATTTTACTTATTGATTGCAGCAGGTCCCATGTTAGGGACAGATTCCGGGCCTTAGCGAGAGGTCGTGTCAAGGCCTTAGGTAGGATTAGTCAGGGCCTTCGTTACGGAGAGTGTTAGGGTTTCATTTAGGATAAGATGCAGGACATGAGCTTGGGACAGAGTCAGGTTCCGGGCCAGGGATAGTGTCAGGAAACGACCAAGGGAAAGGGTTAAAACCTGAGTTATTGAGAGCATCGGGGCCTTGCCTAGGACCAGAGCCAGGCCCTAAATCACGACCACTGCCAGGGCTTCATATACGGACAGCATCAGAGCCTAACTGAGGTACAGCCCAAGTGCCTAAGTGAGGCCTCTCTTTAGGATCTGAGTTAGGGAAAGTGTCAGGGCATGACTTGTGAGCAGCATAAAGGCCTCTGTGGGATCAACGTTAGGGTCTTCATTAAAGACATTATCAGGGCCTCTGTTAAGCAGAGCCTCAGGGCCTCCGTTATGGACAGCATCAAGGATTAATTTGGGCCAGTTTCAGGACCTTGGTAAGACCTGGGTCCAGGATATTAGCTCAGGATACTATCAGGACTTTAGATATGGCCGGCAGCTGGGCCTTAGTTAGCGACAGTGCCAGGGCCTGAGGTAGGACTAGCATCATGGCCTTTGTTAGGTACAGTGTCAGAGACGGAGCTAGGAGTTTTTTCAGGGTCTGAGTTCGGTGTAGTGTCAGGGCCTGAGTTAGGACAAGTCTCCAGGCCTTAGTTAGGGAGAGTTTCACAGCCTCGGGAGTAATTTCAGGGCCTTATTTAGGGACAGCATCAGGGATTTAGTTAGCATGAGAGGAGCCATTCCTGCTAGCACCTTGAAAGCCGACACACGCAAATGCAAAAGTGAACCATGCACGCTGCTGTGAAGGAATATTCCACAGCAGTTGAGTACATTTTCTTTAAGGTTAACAAGAGTTTAAAAATTATTTTTTTAAGGAAACAATATTCACGAGTTGCAAGAATTTCATCCTAAAGAAGAATCTCTTTAGCTAAACTGGACATTAGTTAAGGACAAGGTTAGGTTAAGGTCTAGGGCTAGTGTCAGTTAAAATGACCTAGGGTTGGTGTCAAGGCCTCAGTTACATAGAGAATCAGGGCCTAATTTATGACCTTTGTCAAGGTTTCTGGTAGGGACAGCGTCAGAGCCTGACATAGGGAGAGCGTCAGGGCCTGGGTGAGGCCTTGCGTCAGCCCCCTAGCTGCAGACACTGTCAGGGCGTGACTTAGGGGCAGCATCACAGGCTTTGTTGGGTCAGCATTCGGGTCATAGTGAAAGACATGAGCAGGGCTTGAGTGAGTCACAGAAGCAAGGCCTCGGTTATGGAAAGCTTCAGGGCCTGAGTTAGGCAGAGCCTCCGGTATTCACTTAAGGACAGTAACAGGGCTTTCTTTGGGACAGTGTCAGGATTGTGGATAGAAGTGCGTCAGAATGTCGGCTCAGGATAGTGTCTGGATTTTAGTTATGGATTGCAACAGGTCCCATGTTAGGGACAGATTCCGGGCCTTAGTGAGAGATAGTTGTCAAGACCTTAGTTACTGAGAGCATCAGGGCCTCCGTTTTGAAGCAATGTCAGGGCTTCAGATGAAAACAGCATCACGGACTGGCTTGGGGCGAGTGACACGGCCTGAGTGAGGCCCAGCGTCTGTCCGTTAGCTGGGGCCACTCTCAGGGCATGACACAGGAGCAGCATCAGTGCCTTTGTTGGATCAGCATTATGGTCTTCGTTAAAGACATGATCAGGCCTTCTCTTAGGGACAGCGTCAGGGCTTACTTAGGGACATTTTCAGGACCTTGGTAAGTGATGGGTTGGTCAATTAGCTCAGGAGAGTGTGAGGACTTTAGATATTGAGGGCAACAGGGCCCTAGTCAGGGACAGTGTGAGGCCCTGACTCAGGACGAACATCCAGGCCTTAGTTAGTGACAGTGTCACGGCGTTGGGACTCAATTCAGGTCCTGAAGTCGGCACAGCATAAGAGCTTCAGTTGGCATAAGAGGCAAGATATTAGCTAGGTACAGGGTGGGGGTAAACTCTAGGGATCGTGTCAGCAAACGACCTAGGGATAGCGTCAAGGCCTGCGTTACTGAGAACCTCAGGGGCTTATTTAGGACCAGCATCAGGGCCGGACAGAGGGCCAGCAACAAGGCCTGAGTGAGACCCAGTGTCAGGCCCCCTGGCTGGAGGCACCGTCAGGGCGTGTCCTGGGAGCAGCAGCAGGGCCTTTGTTGGGTCAGCATTCGCATCATAATGAAAGACATCAAGAGGGCCTGAGTGAGTCACAGAATCCAGGCCTCAGTCAGGGAAAGCTTCAGGGCCTGAGTTTGGCACAGCCTCAGCTCTTACTTCAGGAAAGCGACAGGGCTTTCTTTGGGACAGGGTCAGGACCCTGGTTAGAAATGTGTCAGGATATTAGCTCAGGAGAGTGTCCGGATTTTAGTTATTGATTGTAGCACGTCCCATGTTAGGGACAAGTTGCAGGCCTTAGTGAGAGATAGTGTCAGGGACTTAGTTAGGATTAGTCAGGGCCTTAGTTAGGCAGAGTATTAGGGTTTCAGTTAGGATCAGATGCAGGGCATCAGCTTGGGACAGAGTCACGTTCCGAGCCAGGGATAGTGTGAGGAAATGACGTAGGGTTGCTGTCAAGACCTTAGTTACTTAGAGAATCAGGGCCTAATTGAGGACCTGTGTCAGGGCTTCGTGTAGGGAAAGCATCAGAACCTCACTTAGGGAGAACATCTAGGCCTGAGTGAAGCCTAGCGTCAGCCCCCTAGCTGGAGACACAGTCAGGGCACGACGGAGGAGCAGCATCAGGGCCTTTGTTGGTTCGGCATTCGGGTCATAGTGAAAGACATGAGCAGGTCCCGAGTGAGTCACAGAATCCAGGCCTCCGTTAGGGAAAGCTTCAGGGCCTGAGTTAGGCAGAGCCTCCGGTATTCACTCAAGGACAGTAACAGGGCACTCTCTGGGACAGTGTCAGGATCGTGGATAGAAGTGCGTCAGAACGTGAGCTCAGGATAGTGTCTGGATTTTACTTATTGATTGCAGCAGGTCCCATGTTAGGGACAGATTCCGGGCCTTAGCGAGAGGTCGTGTCAAGGCCTTAGGTAGGATTAGTCAGGGCCTTCGTTACGGAGAGTGTTAGGGTTTCATTTAGGATAAGATGCAGGACATGAGCTTGGGACAGAGTCAGGTTCCGGGCCAGGGATAGTGTCAGGAAACGACCAAGGGAAAGGGTTAAAACCTGAGTTATTGAGAGCATCGGGGCCTTGCCTAGGACCAGAGCCAGGCCCTAAATCACGACCACTGCCAGGGCTTCATATACGGACAGCATCAGAGCCTAACTGAGGTACAGCCCAAGTGCCTAAGTGAGGCCTCTCTTTAGGATCTGAGTTAGGGAAAGTGTCAGGGCATGACTTGTGAGCAGCATAAAGGCCTCTGTGGGATCAACGTTAGGGTCTTCATTAAAGACATTATCAGGGCCTCTGTTAAGCAGAGCCTCAGGGCCTCCTTTATGGACAGCATCAAGGATTAATTTGGGCCAGTTTCAGGACCTTGGTTAGACCTGGGTCCAGGATATTAGCTCAGGATACTATCAGGACTTTAGATATGGCCGGCAGCTGGGCCTTAGTTAGCGACAGTGCCAGGGCCTGAGGTAGGACTAGCATCATGGCCTTTGTTAGGTACAGTGTCAGAGACGGAGCTAGGAGTTTTTTCAGGGTCTGAGTTCGGTGTAGTGTCAGGGCCTGAGTTAGGACAAGTCTCCAGGCCTTAGTTAGGGAGAGTTTCACAGCCTCGGGAGTAATTTCAGGGCCTTATTTAGGGACAGCATCAGGGATTTAGTTAGCATGAGAGGAGCCATTCCTGCTAGCACCTTGAAAGCCGACACACGCAAATGCAAAAGTGAACCATGCACGCTGCTGTGAAGGAATATTCCACAGCAGTTGAGTACATTTTCTTTAAGGTTAACAAGAGTTTAAAAATTATTTTTTTAAGGAAACAATATTCACGAGTTGCAAGAATTTCATCCTAAAGAAGAATCTCTTTAGCTAAACTGGACATTAGTTAAGGACAAGGTTAGGTTAAGGTCTAGGGCTAGTGTCAGTTAAAATGACCTAGGGTTGGTGTCAAGGCCTCAGTTACATAGAGAATCAGGGCCTAATTTATGACCTTTGTCAAGGTTTCTGGTAGGGACAGCGTCAGAGCCTGACATAGGGAGAGCGTCAGGGCCTGGGTGAGGCCTTGCGTCAGCCCCCTAGCTGCAGACACTGTCAGGGCGTGACTTAGGGGCAGCATCACAGGCTTTGTTGGGTCAGCATTCGGGTCATAGTGAAAGACATGAGCAGGGCTTGAGTGAGTCACAGAAGCAAGGCCTCGGTTATGGAAAGCTTCAGGGCCTGAGTTAGGCAGAGCCTCCGGTATTCACTTAAGGACAGTAACAGGGCTTTCTTTGGGACAGTGTCAGGATTGTGGATAGAAGTGCGTCAGAATATCGGCTCAGGATAGTGTCTGGATTTTAGTTATGGATTGCAACAGGTCCCATGTTAGGGACAGATTCCGGGCCTTAGTGAGAGATAGTTGTCAAGACCTTAGTTACTGAGAGCATCAGGGCCTCCGTTTTGAAGCAATGTCAGGGCTTCAGATGAAAACAGCATCACGGACTGGCTTGGGGCGAGTGACACGGCCTGAGTGAGGCCCAGCGTCTGTCCGTTAGCTGGGGCCACTCTCAGGGCATGACACAGGAGCAGCATCAGTGCCTTTGTTGGATCAGCATTATGGTCTTCGTTAAAGACATGATCAGGCCTTCTCTTAGGGACAGCGTCAGGGCTTACTTAGGGACATTTTCAGGACCTTGGTAAGTGATGGGTTGGTCAATTAGCTCAGGAGAGTGTGAGGACTTTAGATATTGAGGGCAACAGGGCCCTAGTCAGGGACAGTGTGAGGCCCTGACTCAGGACGAACATCCAGGCCTTAGTTAGTGACAGTGTCACGGCGTTGGGACTCAATTCAGGTCCTGAAGTCGGCACAGCATAAGAGCTTCAGTTGGCATAAGAGGCAAGATATTAGCTAGGTACAGGGTGGGGGTAAACTCTAGGGATCGTGTCAGCAAACGACCTAGGGATAGCGTCAAGGCCTGCGTTACTGAGAACCTCAGGGGCTTATTTAGGACCAGCATCAGGGCCGGACAGAGGGCCAGCAACAAGGCCTGAGTGAGACCCAGTGTCAGGCCCCCTGGCTGGAGGCACCGTCAGGGCGTGTCCTGGGAGCAGCAGCAGGGCCTTTGTTGGGTCAGCATTCGCATCATAATGAAAGACATCAAGAGGGCCTGAGTGAGTCACAGAATCCAGGCCTCAGTCAGGGAAAGCTTCAGGGCCTGAGTTTGGCACAGCCTCAGCTCTTACTTCAGGAAAGCGACAGGGCTTTCTTTGGGACAGGGTCAGGACCCTGGTTAGAAATGTGTCAGGATATTAGCTCAGGAGAGTGTCCGGATTTTAGTTATTGATTGTAGCACGTCCCATGTTAGGGACAAGTTGCAGGCCTTAGTGAGAGATAGTGTCAGGGACTTAGTTAGGATTAGTCAGGGCCTTAGTTAGGCAGAGTATTAGGGTTTCAGTTAGGATCAGATGCAGGGCATCAGCTTGGGACAGAGTCACGTTCCGAGCCAGGGATAGTGTGAGGAAATGACGTAGGGTTGCTGTCAAGACCTTAGTTACTTAGAGAATCAGGGCCTAATTGAGGACCTGTGTCAGGGCTTCGTGTAGGGAAAGCATCAGAACCTCACTTAGGGAGAACATCTAGGCCTGAGTGAAGCCTAGCGTCAGCCCCCTAGCTGGAGACACAGTCAGGGCACGACGGAGGAGCAGCATCAGGGCCTTTGTTGGTTCGGCATTCGGGTCATAGTGAAAGACATGAGCAGGTCCCGAGTGAGTCACAGAATCCAGGCCTCCGTTAGGGAAAGCTTCAGGGCCTGAGTTAGGCAGAGCCTCCGGTATTCACTTAAGGACAGTAACAGGGCTTTCTTTGGGACAGTGTCAGGATTGTGGATAGAAGTGCGTCAGAATGTCGGCTCAGGATAGTGTCTGGATTTTAGTTATGGATTGCAACAGGTCCCATGTTAGGGACAGATTCCGGGCCTTAGTGAGAGATAGTTGTCAAGACCTTAGTTACTGAGAGCATCAGGGCCTCCGTTTTGAAGCAATGTCAGGGCTTCAGATGAAAACAGCATCACGGACTGGCTTGGGGCGAGTGACACGGCCTGAGTGAGGCCCAGCGTCTGTCCGTTAGCTGGGGCCACTCTCAGGGCATGACACAGGAGCAGCATCAGTGCCTTTGTTGGATCAGCATTATGGTCTTCGTTAAAGACATGATCAGGCCTTCTCTTAGGGACAGCGTCAGGGCTTACTTAGGGACATTTTCAGGACCTTGGTAAGTGATGGGTTGGTCAATTAGCTCAGGAGAGTGTGAGGACTTTAGATATTGAGGGCAACAGGGCCCTAGTCAGGGACAGTGTGAGGCCCTGACTCAGGACGAACATCCAGGCCTTAGTTAGTGACAGTGTCACGGCGTTGGGACTCAATTCAGGTCCTGAAGTCGGCACAGCATAAGAGCTTCAGTTGGCATAAGAGGCAAGATATTAGCTAGGTACAGGGTGGGGGTAAACTCTAGGGATCGTGTCAGCAAACGACCTAGGGATAGCGTCAAGGCCTGCGTTACTGAGAACCTCAGGGGCTTATTTAGGACCAGCATCAGGGCCGGACAGAGGGCCAGCAACAAGGCCTGAGTGAGACCCAGTGTCAGGCCCCCTGGCTGGAGGCACCGTCAGGGCGTGTCCTGGGAGCAGCAGCAGGGCCTTTGTTGGGTCAGCATTCGCATCATAATGAAAGACATCAAGAGGGCCTGAGTGAGTCACAGAATCCAGGCCTCAGTCAGGGAAAGCTTCAGGGCCTGAGTTTGGCACAGCCTCAGCTCTTACTTCAGGAAAGCGACAGGGCTTTCTTTGGGACAGGGTCAGGACCCTGGTTAGAAATGTGTCAGGATATTAGCTCAGGAGAGTGTCCGGATTTTAGTTATTGATTGTAGCACGTCCCATGTTAGGGACAAGTTGCAGGCCTTAGTGAGAGATAGTGTCAGGGACTTAGTTAGGATTAGTCAGGGCCTTAGTTAGGCAGAGTATTAGGGTTTCAGTTAGGATCAGATGCAGGGCATCAGCTTGGGACAGAGTCACGTTCCGAGCCAGGGATAGTGTGAGGAAATGACGTAGGGTTGCTGTCAAGACCTTAGTTACTTAGAGAATCAGGGCCTAATTGAGGACCTGTGTCAGGGCTTCGTGTAGGGAAAGCATCAGAACCTCACTTAGGGAGAACATCTAGGCCTGAGTGAAGCCTAGCGTCAGCCCCCTAGCTGGAGACACAGTCAGGGCACGACGGAGGAGCAGCATCAGGGCCTTTGTTGGTTCGGCATTCGGGTCATAGTGAAAGACATGAGCAGGTCCCGAGTGAGTCACAGAATCCAGGCCTCCGTTAGGGAAAGCTTCAGGGCCTGAGTTAGGCAGAGCCTCCGGTATTCACTCAAGGACAGTAACAGGGCACTCTCTGGGACAGTGTCAGGATCGTGGATAGAAGTGCGTCAGAACGTGAGCTCAGGATAGTGTCTGGATTTTACTTATTGATTGCAGCAGGTCCCATGTTAGGGACAGATTCCGGGCCTTAGCGAGAGGTCGTGTCAAGGCCTTAGGTAGGATTAGTCAGGGCCTTCGTTACGGAGAGTGTTAGGGTTTCATTTAGGATAAGATGCAGGACATGAGCTTGGGACAGAGTCAGGTTCCGGGCCAGGGATAGTGTCAGGAAACGACCAAGGGAAAGGGTTAAAACCTGAGTTATTGAGAGCATCGGGGCCTTGCCTAGGACCAGAGCCAGGCCCTAAATCACGACCACTGCCAGGGCTTCATATACGGACAGCATCAGAGCCTAACTGAGGTACAGCCCAAGTGCCTAAGTGAGGCCTCTCTTTAGGATCTGAGTTAGGGAAAGTGTCAGGGCATGACTTGTGAGCAGCATAAAGGCCTCTGTGGGATCAACGTTAGGGTCTTCATTAAAGACATTATCAGGGCCTCTGTTAAGCAGAGCCTCAGGGCCTCCGTTATGGACAGCATCAAGGATTAATTTGGGCCAGTTTCAGGACCTTGGTAAGACCTGGGTCCAGGATATTAGCTCAGGATACTATCAGGACTTTAGATATGGCCGGCAGCTGGGCCTTAGTTAGCGACAGTGCCAGGGCCTGAGGTAGGACTAGCATCATGGCCTTTGTTAGGTACAGTGTCAGAGACGGAGCTAGGAGTTTTTTCAGGGTCTGAGTTCGGTGTAGTGTCAGGGCCTGAGTTAGGACAAGTCTCCAGGCCTTAGTTAGGGAGAGTTTCACAGCCTCGGGAGTAATTTCAGGGCCTTATTTAGGGACAGCATCAGGGATTTAGTTAGCATGAGAGGAGCCATTCCTGCTAGCACCTTGAAAGCCGACACACGCAAATGCAAAAGTGAACCATGCACGCTGCTGTGAAGGAATATTCCACAGCAGTTGAGTACATTTTCTTTAAGGTTAACAAGAGTTTAAAAATTATTTTTTTAAGGAAACAATATTCACGAGTTGCAAGAATTTCATCCTAAAGAAGAATCTCTTTAGCTAAACTGGACATTAGTTAAGGACAAGGTTAGGTTAAGGTCTAGGGCTAGTGTCAGTTAAAATGACCTAGGGTTGGTGTCAAGGCCTCAGTTACATAGAGAATCAGGGCCTAATTTATGACCTTTGTCAAGGTTTCTGGTAGGGACAGCGTCAGAGCCTGACATAGGGAGAGCGTCAGGGCCTGGGTGAGGCCTTGCGTCAGCCCCCTAGCTGCAGACACTGTCAGGGCGTGACTTAGGGGCAGCATCACAGGCTTTGTTGGGTCAGCATTCGGGTCATAGTGAAAGACATGAGCAGGGCTTGAGTGAGTCACAGAAGCAAGGCCTCGGTTATGGAAAGCTTCAGGGCCTGAGTTAGGCAGAGCCTCCGGTATTCACTTAAGGACAGTAACAGGGCTTTCTTTGGGACAGTGTCAGGATTGTGGATAGAAGTGCGTCAGAATGTCGGCTCAGGATAGTGTCTGGATTTTAGTTATGGATTGCAACAGGTCCCATGTTAGGGACAGATTCCGGGCCTTAGTGAGAGATAGTTGTCAAGACCTTAGTTACTGAGAGCATCAGGGCCTCCGTTTTGAAGCAATGTCAGGGCTTCAGATGAAAACAGCATCACGGACTGGCTTGGGGCGAGTGACACGGCCTGAGTGAGGCCCAGCGTCTGTCCGTTAGCTGGGGCCACTCTCAGGGCATGACACAGGAGCAGCATCAGTGCCTTTGTTGGATCAGCATTATGGTCTTCGTTAAAGACATGATCAGGCCTTCTCTTAGGGACAGCGTCAGGGCTTACTTAGGGACATTTTCAGGACCTTGGTAAGTGATGGGTTGGTCAATTAGCTCAGGAGAGTGTGAGGACTTTAGATATTGAGGGCAACAGGGCCCTAGTCAGGGACAGTGTGAGGCCCTGACTCAGGACGAACATCCAGGCCTTAGTTAGTGACAGTGTCACGGCGTTGGGACTCAATTCAGGTCCTGAAGTCGGCACAGCATAAGAGCTTCAGTTGGCATAAGAGGCAAGATATTAGCTAGGTACAGGGTGGGGGTAAACTCTAGGGATCGTGTCAGCAAACGACCTAGGGATAGCGTCAAGGCCTGCGTTACTGAGAACCTCAGGGGCTTATTTAGGACCAGCATCAGGGCCGGACAGAGGGCCAGCAACAAGGCCTGAGTGAGACCCAGTGTCAGGCCCCCTGGCTGGAGGCACCGTCAGGGCGTGTCCTGGGAGCAGCAGCAGGGCCTTTGTTGGGTCAGCATTCGCATCATAATGAAAGACATCAAGAGGGCCTGAGTGAGTCACAGAATCCAGGCCTCAGTCAGGGAAAGCTTCAGGGCCTGAGTTTGGCACAGCCTCAGCTCTTACTTCAGGAAAGCGACAGGGCTTTCTTTGGGACAGGGTCAGGACCCTGGTTAGAAATGTGTCAGGATATTAGCTCAGGAGAGTGTCCGGATTTTAGTTATTGATTGTAGCACGTCCCATGTTAGGGACAAGTTGCAGGCCTTAGTGAGAGATAGTGTCAGGGACTTAGTTAGGATTAGTCAGGGCCTTAGTTAGGCAGAGTATTAGGGTTTCAGTTAGGATCAGATGCAGGGCATCAGCTTGGGACAGAGTCACGTTCCGAGCCAGGGATAGTGTGAGGAAATGACGTAGGGTTGCTGTCAAGACCTTAGTTACTTAGAGAATCAGGGCCTAATTGAGGACCTGTGTCAGGGCTTCGTGTAGGGAAAGCATCAGAACCTCACTTAGGGAGAACATCTAGGCCTGAGTGAAGCCTAGCGTCAGCCCCCTAGCTGGAGACACAGTCAGGGCACGACGGAGGAGCAGCATCAGGGCCTTTGTTGGTTCGGCATTCGGGTCATAGTGAAAGACATGAGCAGGTCCCGAGTGAGTCACAGAATCCAGGCCTCCGTTAGGGAAAGCTTCAGGGCCTGAGTTAGGCAGAGCCTCCGGTATTCACTCAAGGACAGTAACAGGGCACTCTCTGGGACAGTGTCAGGATCGTGGATAGAAGTGCGTCAGAACGTGAGCTCAGGATAGTGTCTGGATTTTACTTATTGATTGCAGCAGGTCCCATGTTAGGGACAGATTCCGGGCCTTAGCGAGAGGTCGTGTCAAGGCCTTAGGTAGGATTAGTCAGGGCCTTCGTTACGGAGAGTGTTAGGGTTTCATTTAGGATAAGATGCAGGACATGAGCTTGGGACAGAGTCAGGTTCCGGGCCAGGGATAGTGTCAGGAAACGACCAAGGGAAAGGGTTAAAACCTGAGTTATTGAGAGCATCGGGGCCTTGCCTAGGACCAGAGCCAGGCCCTAAATCACGACCACTGCCAGGGCTTCATATACGGACAGCATCAGAGCCTAACTGAGGTACAGCCCAAGTGCCTAAGTGAGGCCTCTCTTTAGGATCTGAGTTAGGGAAAGTGTCAGGGCATGACTTGTGAGCAGCATAAAGGCCTCTGTGGGATCAACGTTAGGGTCTTCATTAAAGACATTATCAGGGCCTCTGTTAAGCAGAGCCTCAGGGCCTCCTTTATGGACAGCATCAAGGATTAATTTGGGCCAGTTTCAGGACCTTGGTTAGACCTGGGTCCAGGATATTAGCTCAGGATACTATCAGGACTTTAGATATGGCCGGCAGCTGGGCCTTAGTTAGCGACAGTGCCAGGGCCTGAGGTAGGACTAGCATCATGGCCTTTGTTAGGTACAGTGTCAGAGACGGAGCTAGGAGTTTTTTCAGGGTCTGAGTTCGGTGTAGTGTCAGGGCCTGAGTTAGGACAAGTCTCCAGGCCTTAGTTAGGGAGAGTTTCACAGCCTCGGGAGTAATTTCAGGGCCTTATTTAGGGACAGCATCAGGGATTTAGTTAGCATGAGAGGAGCCATTCCTGCTAGCACCTTGAAAGCCGACACACGCAAATGCAAAAGTGAACCATGCACGCTGCTGTGAAGGAATATTCCACAGCAGTTGAGTACATTTTCTTTAAGGTTAACAAGAGTTTAAAAATTATTTTTTTAAGGAAACAATATTCACGAGTTGCAAGAATTTCATCCTAAAGAAGAATCTCTTTAGCTAAACTGGACATTAGTTAAGGACAAGGTTAGGTTAAGGTCTAGGGCTAGTGTCAGTTAAAATGACCTAGGGTTGGTGTCAAGGCCTCAGTTACATAGAGAATCAGGGCCTAATTTATGACCTTTGTCAAGGTTTCTGGTAGGGACAGCGTCAGAGCCTGACATAGGGAGAGCGTCAGGGCCTGGGTGAGGCCTTGCGTCAGCCCCCTAGCTGCAGACACTGTCAGGGCGTGACTTAGGGGCAGCATCACAGGCTTTGTTGGGTCAGCATTCGGGTCATAGTGAAAGACATGAGCAGGGCTTGAGTGAGTCACAGAAGCAAGGCCTCGGTTATGGAAAGCTTCAGGGCCTGAGTTAGGCAGAGCCTCCGGTATTCACTTAAGGACAGTAACAGGGCTTTCTTTGGGACAGTGTCAGGATTGTGGATAGAAGTGCGTCAGAATATCGGCTCAGGATAGTGTCTGGATTTTAGTTATGGATTGCAACAGGTCCCATGTTAGGGACAGATTCCGGGCCTTAGTGAGAGATAGTTGTCAAGACCTTAGTTACTGAGAGCATCAGGGCCTCCGTTTTGAAGCAATGTCAGGGCTTCAGATGAAAACAGCATCACGGACTGGCTTGGGGCGAGTGACACGGCCTGAGTGAGGCCCAGCGTCTGTCCGTTAGCTGGGGCCACTCTCAGGGCATGACACAGGAGCAGCATCAGTGCCTTTGTTGGATCAGCATTATGGTCTTCGTTAAAGACATGATCAGGCCTTCTCTTAGGGACAGCGTCAGGGCTTACTTAGGGACATTTTCAGGACCTTGGTAAGTGATGGGTTGGTCAATTAGCTCAGGAGAGTGTGAGGACTTTAGATATTGAGGGCAACAGGGCCCTAGTCAGGGACAGTGTGAGGCCCTGACTCAGGACGAACATCCAGGCCTTAGTTAGTGACAGTGTCACGGCGTTGGGACTCAATTCAGGTCCTGAAGTCGGCACAGCATAAGAGCTTCAGTTGGCATAAGAGGCAAGATATTAGCTAGGTACAGGGTGGGGGTAAACTCTAGGGATCGTGTCAGCAAACGACCTAGGGATAGCGTCAAGGCCTGCGTTACTGAGAACCTCAGGGGCTTATTTAGGACCAGCATCAGGGCCGGACAGAGGGCCAGCAACAAGGCCTGAGTGAGACCCAGTGTCAGGCCCCCTGGCTGGAGGCACCGTCAGGGCGTGTCCTGGGAGCAGCAGCAGGGCCTTTGTTGGGTCAGCATTCGCATCATAATGAAAGACATCAAGAGGGCCTGAGTGAGTCACAGAATCCAGGCCTCAGTCAGGGAAAGCTTCAGGGCCTGAGTTTGGCACAGCCTCAGCTCTTACTTCAGGAAAGCGACAGGGCTTTCTTTGGGACAGGGTCAGGACCCTGGTTAGAAATGTGTCAGGATATTAGCTCAGGAGAGTGTCCGGATTTTAGTTATTGATTGTAGCACGTCCCATGTTAGGGACAAGTTGCAGGCCTTAGTGAGAGATAGTGTCAGGGACTTAGTTAGGATTAGTCAGGGCCTTAGTTAGGCAGAGTATTAGGGTTTCAGTTAGGATCAGATGCAGGGCATCAGCTTGGGACAGAGTCACGTTCCGAGCCAGGGATAGTGTGAGGAAATGACGTAGGGTTGCTGTCAAGACCTTAGTTACTTAGAGAATCAGGGCCTAATTGAGGACCTGTGTCAGGGCTTCGTGTAGGGAAAGCATCAGAACCTCACTTAGGGAGAACATCTAGGCCTGAGTGAAGCCTAGCGTCAGCCCCCTAGCTGGAGACACAGTCAGGGCACGACGGAGGAGCAGCATCAGGGCCTTTGTTGGTTCGGCATTCGGGTCATAGTGAAAGACATGAGCAGGTCCCGAGTGAGTCACAGAATCCAGGCCTCCGTTAGGGAAAGCTTCAGGGCCTGAGTTAGGCAGAGCCTCCGGTATTCACTCAAGGACAGTAACAGGGCACTCTCTGGGACAGTGTCAGGATCGTGGATAGAAGTGCGTCAGAACGTGAGCTCAGGATAGTGTCTGGATTTTACTTATTGATTGCAGCAGGTCCCATGTTAGGGACAGATTCCGGGCCTTAGCGAGAGGTCGTGTCAAGGCCTTAGGTAGGATTAGTCAGGGCCTTCGTTACGGAGAGTGTTAGGGTTTCATTTAGGATAAGATGCAGGACATGAGCTTGGGACAGAGTCAGGTTCCGGGCCAGGGATAGTGTCAGGAAACGACCAAGGGAAAGGGTTAAAACCTGAGTTATTGAGAGCATCGGGGCCTTGCCTAGGACCAGAGCCAGGCCCTAAATCACGACCACTGCCAGGGCTTCATATACGGACAGCATCAGAGCCTAACTGAGGTACAGCCCAAGTGCCTAAGTGAGGCCTCTCTTTAGGATCTGAGTTAGGGAAAGTGTCAGGGCATGACTTGTGAGCAGCATAAAGGCCTCTGTGGGATCAACGTTAGGGTCTTCATTAAAGACATTATCAGGGCCTCTGTTAAGCAGAGCCTCAGGGCCTCCTTTATGGACAGCATCAAGGATTAATTTGGGCCAGTTTCAGGACCTTGGTAAGACCTGGGTCCAGGATATTAGCTCAGGATACTATCAGGACTTTAGATATGGCCGGCAGCTGGGCCTTAGTTAGCGACAGTGCCAGGGCCTGAGGTAGGACTAGCATCATGGCCTTTGTTAGGTACAGTGTCAGAGACGGAGCTAGGAGTTTTTTCAGGGTCTGAGTTCGGTGTAGTGTCAGGGCCTGAGTTAGGACAAGTCTCCAGGCCTTAGTTAGGGAGAGTTTCACAGCCTCGGGAGTAATTTCAGGGCCTTATTTAGGGACAGCATCAGGGATTTAGTTAGCATGAGAGGAGCCATTCCTGCTAGCACCTTGAAAGCCGACACACGCAAATGCAAAAGTGAACCATGCACGCTGCTGTGAAGGAATATTCCACAGCAGTTGAGTACATTTTCTTTAAGGTTAACAAGAGTTTAAAAATTATTTTTTTAAGGAAACAATATTCACGAGTTGCAAGAATTTCATCCTAAAGAAGAATCTCTTTAGCTAAACTGGACATTAGTTAAGGACAAGGTTAGGTTAAGGTCTAGGGCTAGTGTCAGTTAAAATGACCTAGGGTTGGTGTCAAGGCCTCAGTTACATAGAGAATCAGGGCCTAATTTATGACCTTTGTCAAGGTTTCTGGTAGGGACAGCGTCAGAGCCTGACATAGGGAGAGCGTCAGGGCCTGGGTGAGGCCTTGCGTCAGCCCCCTAGCTGCAGACACTGTCAGGGCGTGACTTAGGGGCAGCATCACAGGCTTTGTTGGGTCAGCATTCGGGTCATAGTGAAAGACATGAGCAGGGCTTGAGTGAGTCACAGAAGCAAGGCCTCGGTTATGGAAAGCTTCAGGGCCTGAGTTAGGCAGAGCCTCCGGTATTCACTTAAGGACAGTAACAGGGCTTTCTTTGGGACAGTGTCAGGATTGTGGATAGAAGTGCGTCAGAATATCGGCTCAGGATAGTGTCTGGATTTTAGTTATGGATTGCAACAGGTCCCATGTTAGGGACAGATTCCGGGCCTTAGTGAGAGATAGTTGTCAAGACCTTAGTTACTGAGAGCATCAGGGCCTCCGTTTTGAAGCAATGTCAGGGCTTCAGATGAAAACAGCATCACGGACTGGCTTGGGGCGAGTGACACGGCCTGAGTGAGGCCCAGCGTCTGTCCGTTAGCTGGGGCCACTCTCAGGGCATGACACAGGAGCAGCATCAGTGCCTTTGTTGGATCAGCATTATGGTCTTCGTTAAAGACATGATCAGGCCTTCTCTTAGGGACAGCGTCAGGGCTTACTTAGGGACATTTTCAGGACCTTGGTAAGTGATGGGTTGGTCAATTAGCTCAGGAGAGTGTGAGGACTTTAGATATTGAGGGCAACAGGGCCCTAGTCAGGGACAGTGTGAGGCCCTGACTCAGGACGAACATCCAGGCCTTAGTTAGTGACAGTGTCACGGCGTTGGGACTCAATTCAGGTCCTGAAGTCGGCACAGCATAAGAGCTTCAGTTGGCATAAGAGGCAAGATATTAGCTAGGTACAGGGTGGGGGTAAACTCTAGGGATCGTGTCAGCAAACGACCTAGGGATAGCGTCAAGGCCTGCGTTACTGAGAACCTCAGGGGCTTATTTAGGACCAGCATCAGGGCCGGACAGAGGGCCAGCAACAAGGCCTGAGTGAGACCCAGTGTCAGGCCCCCTGGCTGGAGGCACCGTCAGGGCGTGTCCTGGGAGCAGCAGCAGGGCCTTTGTTGGGTCAGCATTCGCATCATAATGAAAGACATCAAGAGGGCCTGAGTGAGTCACAGAATCCAGGCCTCAGTCAGGGAAAGCTTCAGGGCCTGAGTTTGGCACAGCCTCAGCTCTTACTTCAGGAAAGCGACAGGGCTTTCTTTGGGACAGGGTCAGGACCCTGGTTAGAAATGTGTCAGGATATTAGCTCAGGAGAGTGTCCGGATTTTAGTTATTGATTGTAGCACGTCCCATGTTAGGGACAAGTTGCAGGCCTTAGTGAGAGATAGTGTCAGGGACTTAGTTAGGATTAGTCAGGGCCTTAGTTAGGCAGAGTATTAGGGTTTCAGTTAGGATCAGATGCAGGGCATCAGCTTGGGACAGAGTCACGTTCCGAGCCAGGGATAGTGTGAGGAAATGACGTAGGGTTGCTGTCAAGACCTTAGTTACTTAGAGAATCAGGGCCTAATTGAGGACCTGTGTCAGGGCTTCGTGTAGGGAAAGCATCAGAACCTCACTTAGGGAGAACATCTAGGCCTGAGTGAAGCCTAGCGTCAGCCCCCTAGCTGGAGACACAGTCAGGGCACGACGGAGGAGCAGCATCAGGGCCTTTGTTGGTTCGGCATTCGGGTCATAGTGAAAGACATGAGCAGGTCCCGAGTGAGTCACAGAATCCAGGCCTCCGTTAGGGAAAGCTTCAGGGCCTGAGTTAGGCAGAGCCTCCGGTATTCACTCAAGGACAGTAACAGGGCACTCTCTGGGACAGTGTCAGGATCGTGGATAGAAGTGCGTCAGAACGTGAGCTCAGGATAGTGTCTGGATTTTACTTATTGATTGCAGCAGGTCCCATGTTAGGGACAGATTCCGGGCCTTAGCGAGAGGTCGTGTCAAGGCCTTAGGTAGGATTAGTCAGGGCCTTCGTTACGGAGAGTGTTAGGGTTTCATTTAGGATAAGATGCAGGACATGAGCTTGGGACAGAGTCAGGTTCCGGGCCAGGGATAGTGTCAGGAAACGACCAAGGGAAAGGGTTAAAACCTGAGTTATTGAGAGCATCGGGGCCTTGCCTAGGACCAGAGCCAGGCCCTAAATCACGACCACTGCCAGGGCTTCATATACGGACAGCATCAGAGCCTAACTGAGGTACAGCCCAAGTGCCTAAGTGAGGCCTCTCTTTAGGATCTGAGTTAGGGAAAGTGTCAGGGCATGACTTGTGAGCAGCATAAAGGCCTCTGTGGGATCAACGTTAGGGTCTTCATTAAAGACATTATCAGGGCCTCTGTTAAGCAGAGCCTCAGGGCCTCCTTTATGGACAGCATCAAGGATTAATTTGGGCCAGTTTCAGGACCTTGGTTAGACCTGGGTCCAGGATATTAGCTCAGGATACTATCAGGACTTTAGATATGGCCGGCAGCTGGGCCTTAGTTAGCGACAGTGCCAGGGCCTGAGGTAGGACTAGCATCATGGCCTTTGTTAGGTACAGTGTCAGAGACGGAGCTAGGAGTTTTTTCAGGGTCTGAGTTCGGTGTAGTGTCAGGGCCTGAGTTAGGACAAGTCTCCAGGCCTTAGTTAGGGAGAGTTTCACAGCCTCGGGAGTAATTTCAGGGCCTTATTTAGGGACAGCATCAGGGATTTAGTTAGCATGAGAGGAGCCATTCCTGCTAGCACCTTGAAAGCCGACACACGCAAATGCAAAAGTGAACCATGCACGCTGCTGTGAAGGAATATTCCACAGCAGTTGAGTACATTTTCTTTAAGGTTAACAAGAGTTTAAAAATTATTTTTTTAAGGAAACAATATTCACGAGTTGCAAGAATTTCATCCTAAAGAAGAATCTCTTTAGCTAAACTGGACATTAGTTAAGGACAAGGTTAGGTTAAGGTCTAGGGCTAGTGTCAGTTAAAATGACCTAGGGTTGGTGTCAAGGCCTCAGTTACATAGAGAATCAGGGCCTAATTTATGACCTTTGTCAAGGTTTCTGGTAGGGACAGCGTCAGAGCCTGACATAGGGAGAGCGTCAGGGCCTGGGTGAGGCCTTGCGTCAGCCCCCTAGCTGCAGACACTGTCAGGGCGTGACTTAGGGGCAGCATCACAGGCTTTGTTGGGTCAGCATTCGGGTCATAGTGAAAGACATGAGCAGGGCTTGAGTGAGTCACAGAAGCAAGGCCTCGGTTATGGAAAGCTTCAGGGCCTGAGTTAGGCAGAGCCTCCGGTATTCACTTAAGGACAGTAACAGGGCTTTCTTTGGGACAGTGTCAGGATTGTGGATAGAAGTGCGTCAGAATATCGGCTCAGGATAGTGTCTGGATTTTAGTTATGGATTGCAACAGGTCCCATGTTAGGGACAGATTCCGGGCCTTAGTGAGAGATAGTTGTCAAGACCTTAGTTACTGAGAGCATCAGGGCCTCCGTTTTGAAGCAATGTCAGGGCTTCAGATGAAAACAGCATCACGGACTGGCTTGGGGCGAGTGACACGGCCTGAGTGAGGCCCAGCGTCTGTCCGTTAGCTGGGGCCACTCTCAGGGCATGACACAGGAGCAGCATCAGTGCCTTTGTTGGATCAGCATTATGGTCTTCGTTAAAGACATGATCAGGCCTTCTCTTAGGGACAGCGTCAGGGCTTACTTAGGGACATTTTCAGGACCTTGGTAAGTGATGGGTTGGTCAATTAGCTCAGGAGAGTGTGAGGACTTTAGATATTGAGGGCAACAGGGCCCTAGTCAGGGACAGTGTGAGGCCCTGACTCAGGACGAACATCCAGGCCTTAGTTAGTGACAGTGTCACGGCGTTGGGACTCAATTCAGGTCCTGAAGTCGGCACAGCATAAGAGCTTCAGTTGGCATAAGAGGCAAGATATTAGCTAGGTACAGGGTGGGGGTAAACTCTAGGGATCGTGTCAGCAAACGACCTAGGGATAGCGTCAAGGCCTGCGTTACTGAGAACCTCAGGGGCTTATTTAGGACCAGCATCAGGGCCGGACAGAGGGCCAGCAACAAGGCCTGAGTGAGACCCAGTGTCAGGCCCCCTGGCTGGAGGCACCGTCAGGGCGTGTCCTGGGAGCAGCAGCAGGGCCTTTGTTGGGTCAGCATTCGCATCATAATGAAAGACATCAAGAGGGCCTGAGTGAGTCACAGAATCCAGGCCTCAGTCAGGGAAAGCTTCAGGGCCTGAGTTTGGCACAGCCTCAGCTCTTACTTCAGGAAAGCGACAGGGCTTTCTTTGGGACAGGGTCAGGACCCTGGTTAGAAATGTGTCAGGATATTAGCTCAGGAGAGTGTCCGGATTTTAGTTATTGATTGTAGCACGTCCCATGTTAGGGACAAGTTGCAGGCCTTAGTGAGAGATAGTGTCAGGGACTTAGTTAGGATTAGTCAGGGCCTTAGTTAGGCAGAGTATTAGGGTTTCAGTTAGGATCAGATGCAGGGCATCAGCTTGGGACAGAGTCACGTTCCGAGCCAGGGATAGTGTGAGGAAATGACGTAGGGTTGCTGTCAAGACCTTAGTTACTTAGAGAATCAGGGCCTAATTGAGGACCTGTGTCAGGGCTTCGTGTAGGGAAAGCATCAGAACCTCACTTAGGGAGAACATCTAGGCCTGAGTGAAGCCTAGCGTCAGCCCCCTAGCTGGAGACACAGTCAGGGCACGACGGAGGAGCAGCATCAGGGCCTTTGTTGGTTCGGCATTCGGGTCATAGTGAAAGACATGAGCAGGTCCCGAGTGAGTCACAGAATCCAGGCCTCCGTTAGGGAAAGCTTCAGGGCCTGAGTTAGGCAGAGCCTCCGGTATTCACTTAAGGACAGTAACAGGGCTTTCTTTGGGACAGTGTCAGGATTGTGGATAGAAGTGCGTCAGAATGTCGGCTCAGGATAGTGTCTGGATTTTAGTTATGGATTGCAACAGGTCCCATGTTAGGGACAGATTCCGGGCCTTAGTGAGAGATAGTTGTCAAGACCTTAGTTACTGAGAGCATCAGGGCCTCCGTTTTGAAGCAATGTCAGGGCTTCAGATGAAAACAGCATCACGGACTGGCTTGGGGCGAGTGACACGGCCTGAGTGAGGCCCAGCGTCTGTCCGTTAGCTGGGGCCACTCTCAGGGCATGACACAGGAGCAGCATCAGTGCCTTTGTTGGATCAGCATTATGGTCTTCGTTAAAGACATGATCAGGCCTTCTCTTAGGGACAGCGTCAGGGCTTACTTAGGGACATTTTCAGGACCTTGGTAAGTGATGGGTTGGTCAATTAGCTCAGGAGAGTGTGAGGACTTTAGATATTGAGGGCAACAGGGCCCTAGTCAGGGACAGTGTGAGGCCCTGACTCAGGACGAACATCCAGGCCTTAGTTAGTGACAGTGTCACGGCGTTGGGACTCAATTCAGGTCCTGAAGTCGGCACAGCATAAGAGCTTCAGTTGGCATAAGAGGCAAGATATTAGCTAGGTACAGGGTGGGGGTAAACTCTAGGGATCGTGTCAGCAAACGACCTAGGGATAGCGTCAAGGCCTGCGTTACTGAGAACCTCAGGGGCTTATTTAGGACCAGCATCAGGGCCGGACAGAGGGCCAGCAACAAGGCCTGAGTGAGACCCAGTGTCAGGCCCCCTGGCTGGAGGCACCGTCAGGGCGTGTCCTGGGAGCAGCAGCAGGGCCTTTGTTGGGTCAGCATTCGCATCATAATGAAAGACATCAAGAGGGCCTGAGTGAGTCACAGAATCCAGGCCTCAGTCAGGGAAAGCTTCAGGGCCTGAGTTTGGCACAGCCTCAGCTCTTACTTCAGGAAAGCGACAGGGCTTTCTTTGGGACAGGGTCAGGACCCTGGTTAGAAATGTGTCAGGATATTAGCTCAGGAGAGTGTCCGGATTTTAGTTATTGATTGTAGCACGTCCCATGTTAGGGACAAGTTGCAGGCCTTAGTGAGAGATAGTGTCAGGGACTTAGTTAGGATTAGTCAGGGCCTTAGTTAGGCAGAGTATTAGGGTTTCAGTTAGGATCAGATGCAGGGCATCAGCTTGGGACAGAGTCACGTTCCGAGCCAGGGATAGTGTGAGGAAATGACGTAGGGTTGCTGTCAAGACCTTAGTTACTTAGAGAATCAGGGCCTAATTGAGGACCTGTGTCAGGGCTTCGTGTAGGGAAAGCATCAGAACCTCACTTAGGGAGAACATCTAGGCCTGAGTGAAGCCTAGCGTCAGCCCCCTAGCTGGAGACACAGTCAGGGCACGACGGAGGAGCAGCATCAGGGCCTTTGTTGGTTCGGCATTCGGGTCATAGTGAAAGACATGAGCAGGTCCCGAGTGAGTCACAGAATCCAGGCCTCCGTTAGGGAAAGCTTCAGGGCCTGAGTTAGGCAGAGCCTCCGGTATTCACTCAAGGACAGTAACAGGGCACTCTCTGGGACAGTGTCAGGATCGTGGATAGAAGTGCGTCAGAACGTGAGCTCAGGATAGTGTCTGGATTTTACTTATTGATTGCAGCAGGTCCCATGTTAGGGACAGATTCCGGGCCTTAGCGAGAGGTCGTGTCAAGGCCTTAGGTAGGATTAGTCAGGGCCTTCGTTACGGAGAGTGTTAGGGTTTCATTTAGGATAAGATGCAGGACATGAGCTTGGGACAGAGTCAGGTTCCGGGCCAGGGATAGTGTCAGGAAACGACCAAGGGAAAGGGTTAAAACCTGAGTTATTGAGAGCATCGGGGCCTTGCCTAGGACCAGAGCCAGGCCCTAAATCACGACCACTGCCAGGGCTTCATATACGGACAGCATCAGAGCCTAACTGAGGTACAGCCCAAGTGCCTAAGTGAGGCCTCTCTTTAGGATCTGAGTTAGGGAAAGTGTCAGGGCATGACTTGTGAGCAGCATAAAGGCCTCTGTGGGATCAACGTTAGGGTCTTCATTAAAGACATTATCAGGGCCTCTGTTAAGCAGAGCCTCAGGGCCTCCGTTATGGACAGCATCAAGGATTAATTTGGGCCAGTTTCAGGACCTTGGTAAGACCTGGGTCCAGGATATTAGCTCAGGATACTATCAGGACTTTAGATATGGCCGGCAGCTGGGCCTTAGTTAGCGACAGTGCCAGGGCCTGAGGTAGGACTAGCATCATGGCCTTTGTTAGGTACAGTGTCAGAGACGGAGCTAGGAGTTTTTTCAGGGTCTGAGTTCGGTGTAGTGTCAGGGCCTGAGTTAGGACAAGTCTCCAGGCCTTAGTTAGGGAGAGTTTCACAGCCTCGGGAGTAATTTCAGGGCCTTATTTAGGGACAGCATCAGGGATTTAGTTAGCATGAGAGGAGCCATTCCTGCTAGCACCTTGAAAGCCGACACACGCAAATGCAAAAGTGAACCATGCACGCTGCTGTGAAGGAATATTCCACAGCAGTTGAGTACATTTTCTTTAAGGTTAACAAGAGTTTAAAAATTATTTTTTTAAGGAAACAATATTCACGAGTTGCAAGAATTTCATCCTAAAGAAGAATCTCTTTAGCTAAACTGGACATTAGTTAAGGACAAGGTTAGGTTAAGGTCTAGGGCTAGTGTCAGTTAAAATGACCTAGGGTTGGTGTCAAGGCCTCAGTTACATAGAGAATCAGGGCCTAATTTATGACCTTTGTCAAGGTTTCTGGTAGGGACAGCGTCAGAGCCTGACATAGGGAGAGCGTCAGGGCCTGGGTGAGGCCTTGCGTCAGCCCCCTAGCTGCAGACACTGTCAGGGCGTGACTTAGGGGCAGCATCACAGGCTTTGTTGGGTCAGCATTCGGGTCATAGTGAAAGACATGAGCAGGGCTTGAGTGAGTCACAGAAGCAAGGCCTCGGTTATGGAAAGCTTCAGGGCCTGAGTTAGGCAGAGCCTCCGGTATTCACTTAAGGACAGTAACAGGGCTTTCTTTGGGACAGTGTCAGGATTGTGGATAGAAGTGCGTCAGAATGTCGGCTCAGGATAGTGTCTGGATTTTAGTTATGGATTGCAACAGGTCCCATGTTAGGGACAGATTCCGGGCCTTAGTGAGAGATAGTTGTCAAGACCTTAGTTACTGAGAGCATCAGGGCCTCCGTTTTGAAGCAATGTCAGGGCTTCAGATGAAAACAGCATCACGGACTGGCTTGGGGCGAGTGACACGGCCTGAGTGAGGCCCAGCGTCTGTCCGTTAGCTGGGGCCACTCTCAGGGCATGACACAGGAGCAGCATCAGTGCCTTTGTTGGATCAGCATTATGGTCTTCGTTAAAGACATGATCAGGCCTTCTCTTAGGGACAGCGTCAGGGCTTACTTAGGGACATTTTCAGGACCTTGGTAAGTGATGGGTTGGTCAATTAGCTCAGGAGAGTGTGAGGACTTTAGATATTGAGGGCAACAGGGCCCTAGTCAGGGACAGTGTGAGGCCCTGACTCAGGACGAACATCCAGGCCTTAGTTAGTGACAGTGTCACGGCGTTGGGACTCAATTCAGGTCCTGAAGTCGGCACAGCATAAGAGCTTCAGTTGGCATAAGAGGCAAGATATTAGCTAGGTACAGGGTGGGGGTAAACTCTAGGGATCGTGTCAGCAAACGACCTAGGGATAGCGTCAAGGCCTGCGTTACTGAGAACCTCAGGGGCTTATTTAGGACCAGCATCAGGGCCGGACAGAGGGCCAGCAACAAGGCCTGAGTGAGACCCAGTGTCAGGCCCCCTGGCTGGAGGCACCGTCAGGGCGTGTCCTGGGAGCAGCAGCAGGGCCTTTGTTGGGTCAGCATTCGCATCATAATGAAAGACATCAAGAGGGCCTGAGTGAGTCACAGAATCCAGGCCTCAGTCAGGGAAAGCTTCAGGGCCTGAGTTTGGCACAGCCTCAGCTCTTACTTCAGGAAAGCGACAGGGCTTTCTTTGGGACAGGGTCAGGACCCTGGTTAGAAATGTGTCAGGATATTAGCTCAGGAGAGTGTCCGGATTTTAGTTATTGATTGTAGCACGTCCCATGTTAGGGACAAGTTGCAGGCCTTAGTGAGAGATAGTGTCAGGGACTTAGTTAGGATTAGTCAGGGCCTTAGTTAGGCAGAGTATTAGGGTTTCAGTTAGGATCAGATGCAGGGCATCAGCTTGGGACAGAGTCACGTTCCGAGCCAGGGATAGTGTGAGGAAATGACGTAGGGTTGCTGTCAAGACCTTAGTTACTTAGAGAATCAGGGCCTAATTGAGGACCTGTGTCAGGGCTTCGTGTAGGGAAAGCATCAGAACCTCACTTAGGGAGAACATCTAGGCCTGAGTGAAGCCTAGCGTCAGCCCCCTAGCTGGAGACACAGTCAGGGCACGACGGAGGAGCAGCATCAGGGCCTTTGTTGGTTCGGCATTCGGGTCATAGTGAAAGACATGAGCAGGTCCCGAGTGAGTCACAGAATCCAGGCCTCCGTTAGGGAAAGCTTCAGGGCCTGAGTTAGGCAGAGCCTCCGGTATTCACTCAAGGACAGTAACAGGGCACTCTCTGGGACAGTGTCAGGATCGTGGATAGAAGTGCGTCAGAACGTGAGCTCAGGATAGTGTCTGGATTTTACTTATTGATTGCAGCAGGTCCCATGTTAGGGACAGATTCCGGGCCTTAGCGAGAGGTCGTGTCAAGGCCTTAGGTAGGATTAGTCAGGGCCTTCGTTACGGAGAGTGTTAGGGTTTCATTTAGGATAAGATGCAGGACATGAGCTTGGGACAGAGTCAGGTTCCGGGCCAGGGATAGTGTCAGGAAACGACCAAGGGAAAGGGTTAAAACCTGAGTTATTGAGAGCATCGGGGCCTTGCCTAGGACCAGAGCCAGGCCCTAAATCACGACCACTGCCAGGGCTTCATATACGGACAGCATCAGAGCCTAACTGAGGTACAGCCCAAGTGCCTAAGTGAGGCCTCTCTTTAGGATCCGAGTTAGGGAAAGTGTCAGGGCATGACTTGTGAGCAGCATAAAGGCCTCTGTGGGATCAACGTTAGGGTCTTCATTAAAGACATTATCAGGGCCTCTGTTAAGCAGAGCCTCAGGGCCTCCTTTATGGACAGCATCAAGGATTAATTTGGGCCAGTTTCAGGACCTTGGTAAGACCTGGGTCCAGGATATTAGCTCAGGATACTATCAGGACTTTAGATATGGCCGGCAGCTGGGCCTTAGTTAGCGACAGTGCCAGGGCCTGAGGTAGGACTAGCATCATGGCCTTTGTTAGGTACAGTGTCAGAGACGGAGCTAGGAGTTTTTTCAGGGTCTGAGTTCGGTGTAGTGTCAGGGCCTGAGTTAGGACAAGTCTCCAGGCCTTAGTTAGGGAGAGTTTCACAGCCTCGGGAGTAATTTCAGGGCCTTATTTAGGGACAGCATCAGGGATTTAGTTAGCATGAGAGGAGCCATTCCTGCTAGCACCTTGAAAGCCGACACACGCAAATGCAAAAGTGAACCATGCACGCTGCTGTGAAGGAATATTCCACAGCAGTTGAGTACATTTTCTTTAAGGTTAACAAGAGTTTAAAAATTATTTTTTTAAGGAAACAATATTCACGAGTTGCAAGAATTTCATCCTAAAGAAGAATCTCTTTAGCTAAACTGGACATTAGTTAAGGACAAGGTTAGGTTAAGGTCTAGGGCTAGTGTCAGTTAAAATGACCTAGGGTTGGTGTCAAGGCCTCAGTTACATAGAGAATCAGGGCCTAATTTATGACCTTTGTCAAGGTTTCTGGTAGGGACAGCGTCAGAGCCTGACATAGGGAGAGCGTCAGGGCCTGGGTGAGGCCTTGCGTCAGCCCCCTAGCTGCAGACACTGTCAGGGCGTGACTTAGGGGCAGCATCACAGGCTTTGTTGGGTCAGCATTCGGGTCATAGTGAAAGACATGAGCAGGGCTTGAGTGAGTCACAGAAGCAAGGCCTCGGTTATGGAAAGCTTCAGGGCCTGAGTTAGGCAGAGCCTCCGGTATTCACTTAAGGACAGTAACAGGGCTTTCTTTGGGACAGTGTCAGGATTGTGGATAGAAGTGCGTCAGAATATCGGCTCAGGATAGTGTCTGGATTTTAGTTATGGATTGCAACAGGTCCCATGTTAGGGACAGATTCCGGGCCTTAGTGAGAGATAGTTGTCAAGACCTTAGTTACTGAGAGCATCAGGGCCTCCGTTTTGAAGCAATGTCAGGGCTTCAGATGAAAACAGCATCACGGACTGGCTTGGGGCGAGTGACACGGCCTGAGTGAGGCCCAGCGTCTGTCCGTTAGCTGGGGCCACTCTCAGGGCATGACACAGGAGCAGCATCAGTGCCTTTGTTGGATCAGCATTATGGTCTTCGTTAAAGACATGATCAGGCCTTCTCTTAGGGACAGCGTCAGGGCTTACTTAGGGACATTTTCAGGACCTTGGTAAGTGATGGGTTGGTCAATTAGCTCAGGAGAGTGTGAGGACTTTAGATATTGAGGGCAACAGGGCCCTAGTCAGGGACAGTGTGAGGCCCTGACTCAGGACGAACATCCAGGCCTTAGTTAGTGACAGTGTCACGGCGTTGGGACTCAATTCAGGTCCTGAAGTCGGCACAGCATAAGAGCTTCAGTTGGCATAAGAGGCAAGATATTAGCTAGGTACAGGGTGGGGGTAAACTCTAGGGATCGTGTCAGCAAACGACCTAGGGATAGCGTCAAGGCCTGCGTTACTGAGAACCTCAGGGGCTTATTTAGGACCAGCATCAGGGCCGGACAGAGGGCCAGCAACAAGGCCTGAGTGAGACCCAGTGTCAGGCCCCCTGGCTGGAGGCACCGTCAGGGCGTGTCCTGGGAGCAGCAGCAGGGCCTTTGTTGGGTCAGCATTCGCATCATAATGAAAGACATCAAGAGGGCCTGAGTGAGTCACAGAATCCAGGCCTCAGTCAGGGAAAGCTTCAGGGCCTGAGTTTGGCACAGCCTCAGCTCTTACTTCAGGAAAGCGACAGGGCTTTCTTTGGGACAGGGTCAGGACCCTGGTTAGAAATGTGTCAGGATATTAGCTCAGGAGAGTGTCCGGATTTTAGTTATTGATTGTAGCACGTCCCATGTTAGGGACAAGTTGCAGGCCTTAGTGAGAGATAGTGTCAGGGACTTAGTTAGGATTAGTCAGGGCCTTAGTTAGGCAGAGTATTAGGGTTTCAGTTAGGATCAGATGCAGGGCATCAGCTTGGGACAGAGTCACGTTCCGAGCCAGGGATAGTGTGAGGAAATGACGTAGGGTTGCTGTCAAGACCTTAGTTACTTAGAGAATCAGGGCCTAATTGAGGACCTGTGTCAGGGCTTCGTGTAGGGAAAGCATCAGAACCTCACTTAGGGAGAACATCTAGGCCTGAGTGAAGCCTAGCGTCAGCCCCCTAGCTGGAGACACAGTCAGGGCACGACGGAGGAGCAGCATCAGGGCCTTTGTTGGTTCGGCATTCGGGTCATAGTGAAAGACATGAGCAGGTCCCGAGTGAGTCACAGAATCCAGGCCTCCGTTAGGGAAAGCTTCAGGGCCTGAGTTAGGCAGAGCCTCCGGTATTCACTCAAGGACAGTAACAGGGCACTCTCTGGGACAGTGTCAGGATCGTGGATAGAAGTGCGTCAGAACGTGAGCTCAGGATAGTGTCTGGATTTTACTTATTGATTGCAGCAGGTCCCATGTTAGGGACAGATTCCGGGCCTTAGCGAGAGGTCGTGTCAAGGCCTTAGGTAGGATTAGTCAGGGCCTTCGTTACGGAGAGTGTTAGGGTTTCATTTAGGATAAGATGCAGGACATGAGCTTGGGACAGAGTCAGGTTCCGGGCCAGGGATAGTGTCAGGAAACGACCAAGGGAAAGGGTTAAAACCTGAGTTATTGAGAGCATCGGGGCCTTGCCTAGGACCAGAGCCAGGCCCTAAATCACGACCACTGCCAGGGCTTCATATACGGACAGCATCAGAGCCTAACTGAGGTACAGCCCAAGTGCCTAAGTGAGGCCTCTCTTTAGGATCCGAGTTAGGGAAAGTGTCAGGGCATGACTTGTGAGCAGCATAAAGGCCTCTGTGGGATCAACGTTAGGGTCTTCATTAAAGACATTATCAGGGCCTCTGTTAAGCAGAGCCTCAGGGCCTCCTTTATGGACAGCATCAAGGATTAATTTGGGCCAGTTTCAGGACCTTGGTAAGACCTGGGTCCAGGATATTAGCTCAGGATACTATCAGGACTTTAGATATGGCCGGCAGCTGGGCCTTAGTTAGCGACAGTGCCAGGGCCTGAGGTAGGACTAGCATCATGGCCTTTGTTAGGTACAGTGTCAGAGACGGAGCTAGGAGTTTTTTCAGGGTCTGAGTTCGGTGTAGTGTCAGGGCCTGAGTTAGGACAAGTCTCCAGGCCTTAGTTAGGGAGAGTTTCACAGCCTCGGGAGTAATTTCAGGGCCTTATTTAGGGACAGCATCAGGGATTTAGTTAGCATGAGAGGAGCCATTCCTGCTAGCACCTTGAAAGCCGACACACGCAAATGCAAAAGTGAACCATGCACGCTGCTGTGAAGGAATATTCCACAGCAGTTGAGTACATTTTCTTTAAGGTTAACAAGAGTTTAAAAATTATTTTTTTAAGGAAACAATATTCACGAGTTGCAAGAATTTCATCCTAAAGAAGAATCTCTTTAGCTAAACTGGACATTAGTTAAGGACAAGGTTAGGTTAAGGTCTAGGGCTAGTGTCAGTTAAAATGACCTAGGGTTGGTGTCAAGGCCTCAGTTACATAGAGAATCAGGGCCTAATTTATGACCTTTGTCAAGGTTTCTGGTAGGGACAGCGTCAGAGCCTGACATAGGGAGAGCGTCAGGGCCTGGGTGAGGCCTTGCGTCAGCCCCCTAGCTGCAGACACTGTCAGGGCGTGACTTAGGGGCAGCATCACAGGCTTTGTTGGGTCAGCATTCGGGTCATAGTGAAAGACATGAGCAGGGCTTGAGTGAGTCACAGAAGCAAGGCCTCGGTTATGGAAAGCTTCAGGGCCTGAGTTAGGCAGAGCCTCCGGTATTCACTTAAGGACAGTAACAGGGCTTTCTTTGGGACAGTGTCAGGATTGTGGATAGAAGTGCGTCAGAATATCGGCTCAGGATAGTGTCTGGATTTTAGTTATGGATTGCAACAGGTCCCATGTTAGGGACAGATTCCGGGCCTTAGTGAGAGATAGTTGTCAAGACCTTAGTTACTGAGAGCATCAGGGCCTCCGTTTTGAAGCAATGTCAGGGCTTCAGATGAAAACAGCATCACGGACTGGCTTGGGGCGAGTGACACGGCCTGAGTGAGGCCCAGCGTCTGTCCGTTAGCTGGGGCCACTCTCAGGGCATGACACAGGAGCAGCATCAGTGCCTTTGTTGGATCAGCATTATGGTCTTCGTTAAAGACATGATCAGGCCTTCTCTTAGGGACAGCGTCAGGGCTTACTTAGGGACATTTTCAGGACCTTGGTAAGTGATGGGTTGGTCAATTAGCTCAGGAGAGTGTGAGGACTTTAGATATTGAGGGCAACAGGGCCCTAGTCAGGGACAGTGTGAGGCCCTGACTCAGGACGAACATCCAGGCCTTAGTTAGTGACAGTGTCACGGCGTTGGGACTCAATTCAGGTCCTGAAGTCGGCACAGCATAAGAGCTTCAGTTGGCATAAGAGGCAAGATATTAGCTAGGTACAGGGTGGGGGTAAACTCTAGGGATCGTGTCAGCAAACGACCTAGGGATAGCGTCAAGGCCTGCGTTACTGAGAACCTCAGGGGCTTATTTAGGACCAGCATCAGGGCCGGACAGAGGGCCAGCAACAAGGCCTGAGTGAGACCCAGTGTCAGGCCCCCTGGCTGGAGGCACCGTCAGGGCGTGTCCTGGGAGCAGCAGCAGGGCCTTTGTTGGGTCAGCATTCGCATCATAATGAAAGACATCAAGAGGGCCTGAGTGAGTCACAGAATCCAGGCCTCAGTCAGGGAAAGCTTCAGGGCCTGAGTTTGGCACAGCCTCAGCTCTTACTTCAGGAAAGCGACAGGGCTTTCTTTGGGACAGGGTCAGGACCCTGGTTAGAAATGTGTCAGGATATTAGCTCAGGAGAGTGTCCGGATTTTAGTTATTGATTGTAGCACGTCCCATGTTAGGGACAAGTTGCAGGCCTTAGTGAGAGATAGTGTCAGGGACTTAGTTAGGATTAGTCAGGGCCTTAGTTAGGCAGAGTATTAGGGTTTCAGTTAGGATCAGATGCAGGGCATCAGCTTGGGACAGAGTCACGTTCCGAGCCAGGGATAGTGTGAGGAAATGACGTAGGGTTGCTGTCAAGACCTTAGTTACTTAGAGAATCAGGGCCTAATTGAGGACCTGTGTCAGGGCTTCGTGTAGGGAAAGCATCAGAACCTCACTTAGGGAGAACATCTAGGCCTGAGTGAAGCCTAGCGTCAGCCCCCTAGCTGGAGACACAGTCAGGGCACGACGGAGGAGCAGCATCAGGGCCTTTGTTGGTTCGGCATTCGGGTCATAGTGAAAGACATGAGCAGGTCCCGAGTGAGTCACAGAATCCAGGCCTCCGTTAGGGAAAGCTTCAGGGCCTGAGTTAGGCAGAGCCTCCGGTATTCACTCAAGGACAGTAACAGGGCACTCTCTGGGACAGTGTCAGGATCGTGGATAGAAGTGCGTCAGAACGTGAGCTCAGGATAGTGTCTGGATTTTACTTATTGATTGCAGCAGGTCCCATGTTAGGGACAGATTCCGGGCCTTAGCGAGAGGTCGTGTCAAGGCCTTAGGTAGGATTAGTCAGGGCCTTCGTTACGGAGAGTGTTAGGGTTTCATTTAGGATAAGATGCAGGACATGAGCTTGGGACAGAGTCAGGTTCCGGGCCAGGGATAGTGTCAGGAAACGACCAAGGGAAAGGGTTAAAACCTGAGTTATTGAGAGCATCGGGGCCTTGCCTAGGACCAGAGCCAGGCCCTAAATCACGACCACTGCCAGGGCTTCATATACGGACAGCATCAGAGCCTAACTGAGGTACAGCCCAAGTGCCTAAGTGAGGCCTCTCTTTAGGATCTGAGTTAGGGAAAGTGTCAGGGCATGACTTGTGAGCAGCATAAAGGCCTCTGTGGGATCAACGTTAGGGTCTTCATTAAAGACATTATCAGGGCCTCTGTTAAGCAGAGCCTCAGGGCCTCCTTTATGGACAGCATCAAGGATTAATTTGGGCCAGTTTCAGGACCTTGGTAAGACCTGGGTCCAGGATATTAGCTCAGGATACTATCAGGACTTTAGATATGGCCGGCAGCTGGGCCTTAGTTAGCGACAGTGCCAGGGCCTGAGGTAGGACTAGCATCATGGCCTTTGTTAGGTACAGTGTCAGAGACGGAGCTAGGAGTTTTTTCAGGGTCTGAGTTCGGTGTAGTGTCAGGGCCTGAGTTAGGACAAGTCTCCAGGCCTTAGTTAGGGAGAGTTTCACAGCCTCGGGAGTAATTTCAGGGCCTTATTTAGGGACAGCATCAGGGATTTAGTTAGCATGAGAGGAGCCATTCCTGCTAGCACCTTGAAAGCCGACACACGCAAATGCAAAAGTGAACCATGCACGCTGCTGTGAAGGAATATTCCACAGCAGTTGAGTACATTTTCTTTAAGGTTAACAAGAGTTTAAAAATTATTTTTTTAAGGAAACAATATTCACGAGTTGCAAGAATTTCATCCTAAAGAAGAATCTCTTTAGCTAAACTGGACATTAGTTAAGGACAAGGTTAGGTTAAGGTCTAGGGCTAGTGTCAGTTAAAATGACCTAGGGTTGGTGTCAAGGCCTCAGTTACATAGAGAATCAGGGCCTAATTTATGACCTTTGTCAAGGTTTCTGGTAGGGACAGCGTCAGAGCCTGACATAGGGAGAGCGTCAGGGCCTGGGTGAGGCCTTGCGTCAGCCCCCTAGCTGCAGACACTGTCAGGGCGTGACTTAGGGGCAGCATCACAGGCTTTGTTGGGTCAGCATTCGGGTCATAGTGAAAGACATGAGCAGGGCTTGAGTGAGTCACAGAAGCAAGGCCTCGGTTATGGAAAGCTTCAGGGCCTGAGTTAGGCAGAGCCTCCGGTATTCACTTAAGGACAGTAACAGGGCTTTCTTTGGGACAGTGTCAGGATTGTGGATAGAAGTGCGTCAGAATATCGGCTCAGGATAGTGTCTGGATTTTAGTTATGGATTGCAACAGGTCCCATGTTAGGGACAGATTCCGGGCCTTAGTGAGAGATAGTTGTCAAGACCTTAGTTACTGAGAGCATCAGGGCCTCCGTTTTGAAGCAATGTCAGGGCTTCAGATGAAAACAGCATCACGGACTGGCTTGGGGCGAGTGACACGGCCTGAGTGAGGCCCAGCGTCTGTCCGTTAGCTGGGGCCACTCTCAGGGCATGACACAGGAGCAGCATCAGTGCCTTTGTTGGATCAGCATTATGGTCTTCGTTAAAGACATGATCAGGCCTTCTCTTAGGGACAGCGTCAGGGCTTACTTAGGGACATTTTCAGGACCTTGGTAAGTGATGGGTTGGTCAATTAGCTCAGGAGAGTGTGAGGACTTTAGATATTGAGGGCAACAGGGCCCTAGTCAGGGACAGTGTGAGGCCCTGACTCAGGACGAACATCCAGGCCTTAGTTAGTGACAGTGTCACGGCGTTGGGACTCAATTCAGGTCCTGAAGTCGGCACAGCATAAGAGCTTCAGTTGGCATAAGAGGCAAGATATTAGCTAGGTACAGGGTGGGGGTAAACTCTAGGGATCGTGTCAGCAAACGACCTAGGGATAGCGTCAAGGCCTGCGTTACTGAGAACCTCAGGGGCTTATTTAGGACCAGCATCAGGGCCGGACAGAGGGCCAGCAACAAGGCCTGAGTGAGACCCAGTGTCAGGCCCCCTGGCTGGAGGCACCGTCAGGGCGTGTCCTGGGAGCAGCAGCAGGGCCTTTGTTGGGTCAGCATTCGCATCATAATGAAAGACATCAAGAGGGCCTGAGTGAGTCACAGAATCCAGGCCTCAGTCAGGGAAAGCTTCAGGGCCTGAGTTTGGCACAGCCTCAGCTCTTACTTCAGGAAAGCGACAGGGCTTTCTTTGGGACAGGGTCAGGACCCTGGTTAGAAATGTGTCAGGATATTAGCTCAGGAGAGTGTCCGGATTTTAGTTATTGATTGTAGCACGTCCCATGTTAGGGACAAGTTGCAGGCCTTAGTGAGAGATAGTGTCAGGGACTTAGTTAGGATTAGTCAGGGCCTTAGTTAGGCAGAGTATTAGGGTTTCAGTTAGGATCAGATGCAGGGCATCAGCTTGGGACAGAGTCACGTTCCGAGCCAGGGATAGTGTGAGGAAATGACGTAGGGTTGCTGTCAAGACCTTAGTTACTTAGAGAATCAGGGCCTAATTGAGGACCTGTGTCAGGGCTTCGTGTAGGGAAAGCATCAGAACCTCACTTAGGGAGAACATCTAGGCCTGAGTGAAGCCTAGCGTCAGCCCCCTAGCTGGAGACACAGTCAGGGCACGACGGAGGAGCAGCATCAGGGCCTTTGTTGGTTCGGCATTCGGGTCATAGTGAAAGACATGAGCAGGTCCCGAGTGAGTCACAGAATCCAGGCCTCCGTTAGGGAAAGCTTCAGGGCCTGAGTTAGGCAGAGCCTCCGGTATTCACTCAAGGACAGTAACAGGGCACTCTCTGGGACAGTGTCAGGATCGTGGATAGAAGTGCGTCAGAACGTGAGCTCAGGATAGTGTCTGGATTTTACTTATTGATTGCAGCAGGTCCCATGTTAGGGACAGATTCCGGGCCTTAGCGAGAGGTCGTGTCAAGGCCTTAGGTAGGATTAGTCAGGGCCTTCGTTACGGAGAGTGTTAGGGTTTCATTTAGGATAAGATGCAGGACATGAGCTTGGGACAGAGTCAGGTTCCGGGCCAGGGATAGTGTCAGGAAACGACCAAGGGAAAGGGTTAAAACCTGAGTTATTGAGAGCATCGGGGCCTTGCCTAGGACCAGAGCCAGGCCCTAAATCACGACCACTGCCAGGGCTTCATATACGGACAGCATCAGAGCCTAACTGAGGTACAGCCCAAGTGCCTAAGTGAGGCCTCTCTTTAGGATCTGAGTTAGGGAAAGTGTCAGGGCATGACTTGTGAGCAGCATAAAGGCCTCTGTGGGATCAACGTTAGGGTCTTCATTAAAGACATTATCAGGGCCTCTGTTAAGCAGAGCCTCAGGGCCTCCTTTATGGACAGCATCAAGGATTAATTTGGGCCAGTTTCAGGACCTTGGTTAGACCTGGGTCCAGGATATTAGCTCAGGATACTATCAGGACTTTAGATATGGCCGGCAGCTGGGCCTTAGTTAGCGACAGTGCCAGGGCCTGAGGTAGGACTAGCATCATGGCCTTTGTTAGGTACAGTGTCAGAGACGGAGCTAGGAGTTTTTTCAGGGTCTGAGTTCGGTGTAGTGTCAGGGCCTGAGTTAGGACAAGTCTCCAGGCCTTAGTTAGGGAGAGTTTCACAGCCTCGGGAGTAATTTCAGGGCCTTATTTAGGGACAGCATCAGGGATTTAGTTAGCATGAGAGGAGCCATTCCTGCTAGCACCTTGAAAGCCGACACACGCAAATGCAAAAGTGAACCATGCACGCTGCTGTGAAGGAATATTCCACAGCAGTTGAGTACATTTTCTTTAAGGTTAACAAGAGTTTAAAAATTATTTTTTTAAGGAAACAATATTCACGAGTTGCAAGAATTTCATCCTAAAGAAGAATCTCTTTAGCTAAACTGGACATTAGTTAAGGACAAGGTTAGGTTAAGGTCTAGGGCTAGTGTCAGTTAAAATGACCTAGGGTTGGTGTCAAGGCCTCAGTTACATAGAGAATCAGGGCCTAATTTATGACCTTTGTCAAGGTTTCTGGTAGGGACAGCGTCAGAGCCTGACATAGGGAGAGCGTCAGGGCCTGGGTGAGGCCTTGCGTCAGCCCCCTAGCTGCAGACACTGTCAGGGCGTGACTTAGGGGCAGCATCACAGGCTTTGTTGGGTCAGCATTCGGGTCATAGTGAAAGACATGAGCAGGGCTTGAGTGAGTCACAGAAGCAAGGCCTCGGTTATGGAAAGCTTCAGGGCCTGAGTTAGGCAGAGCCTCCGGTATTCACTTAAGGACAGTAACAGGGCTTTCTTTGGGACAGTGTCAGGATTGTGGATAGAAGTGCGTCAGAATATCGGCTCAGGATAGTGTCTGGATTTTAGTTATGGATTGCAACAGGTCCCATGTTAGGGACAGATTCCGGGCCTTAGTGAGAGATAGTTGTCAAGACCTTAGTTACTGAGAGCATCAGGGCCTCCGTTTTGAAGCAATGTCAGGGCTTCAGATGAAAACAGCATCACGGACTGGCTTGGGGCGAGTGACACGGCCTGAGTGAGGCCCAGCGTCTGTCCGTTAGCTGGGGCCACTCTCAGGGCATGACACAGGAGCAGCATCAGTGCCTTTGTTGGATCAGCATTATGGTCTTCGTTAAAGACATGATCAGGCCTTCTCTTAGGGACAGCGTCAGGGCTTACTTAGGGACATTTTCAGGACCTTGGTAAGTGATGGGTTGGTCAATTAGCTCAGGAGAGTGTGAGGACTTTAGATATTGAGGGCAACAGGGCCCTAGTCAGGGACAGTGTGAGGCCCTGACTCAGGACGAACATCCAGGCCTTAGTTAGTGACAGTGTCACGGCGTTGGGACTCAATTCAGGTCCTGAAGTCGGCACAGCATAAGAGCTTCAGTTGGCATAAGAGGCAAGATATTAGCTAGGTACAGGGTGGGGGTAAACTCTAGGGATCGTGTCAGCAAACGACCTAGGGATAGCGTCAAGGCCTGCGTTACTGAGAACCTCAGGGGCTTATTTAGGACCAGCATCAGGGCCGGACAGAGGGCCAGCAACAAGGCCTGAGTGAGACCCAGTGTCAGGCCCCCTGGCTGGAGGCACCGTCAGGGCGTGTCCTGGGAGCAGCAGCAGGGCCTTTGTTGGGTCAGCATTCGCATCATAATGAAAGACATCAAGAGGGCCTGAGTGAGTCACAGAATCCAGGCCTCAGTCAGGGAAAGCTTCAGGGCCTGAGTTTGGCACAGCCTCAGCTCTTACTTCAGGAAAGCGACAGGGCTTTCTTTGGGACAGGGTCAGGACCCTGGTTAGAAATGTGTCAGGATATTAGCTCAGGAGAGTGTCCGGATTTTAGTTATTGATTGTAGCACGTCCCATGTTAGGGACAAGTTGCAGGCCTTAGTGAGAGATAGTGTCAGGGACTTAGTTAGGATTAGTCAGGGCCTTAGTTAGGCAGAGTATTAGGGTTTCAGTTAGGATCAGATGCAGGGCATCAGCTTGGGACAGAGTCACGTTCCGAGCCAGGGATAGTGTGAGGAAATGACGTAGGGTTGCTGTCAAGACCTTAGTTACTTAGAGAATCAGGGCCTAATTGAGGACCTGTGTCAGGGCTTCGTGTAGGGAAAGCATCAGAACCTCACTTAGGGAGAACATCTAGGCCTGAGTGAAGCCTAGCGTCAGCCCCCTAGCTGGAGACACAGTCAGGGCACGACGGAGGAGCAGCATCAGGGCCTTTGTTGGTTCGGCATTCGGGTCATAGTGAAAGACATGAGCAGGTCCCGAGTGAGTCACAGAATCCAGGCCTCCGTTAGGGAAAGCTTCAGGGCCTGAGTTAGGCAGAGCCTCCGGTATTCACTTAAGGACAGTAACAGGGCTTTCTTTGGGACAGTGTCAGGATTGTGGATAGAAGTGCGTCAGAATGTCGGCTCAGGATAGTGTCTGGATTTTAGTTATGGATTGCAACAGGTCCCATGTTAGGGACAGATTCCGGGCCTTAGTGAGAGATAGTTGTCAAGACCTTAGTTACTGAGAGCATCAGGGCCTCCGTTTTGAAGCAATGTCAGGGCTTCAGATGAAAACAGCATCACGGACTGGCTTGGGGCGAGTGACACGGCCTGAGTGAGGCCCAGCGTCTGTCCGTTAGCTGGGGCCACTCTCAGGGCATGACACAGGAGCAGCATCAGTGCCTTTGTTGGATCAGCATTATGGTCTTCGTTAAAGACATGATCAGGCCTTCTCTTAGGGACAGCGTCAGGGCTTACTTAGGGACATTTTCAGGACCTTGGTAAGTGATGGGTTGGTCAATTAGCTCAGGAGAGTGTGAGGACTTTAGATATTGAGGGCAACAGGGCCCTAGTCAGGGACAGTGTGAGGCCCTGACTCAGGACGAACATCCAGGCCTTAGTTAGTGACAGTGTCACGGCGTTGGGACTCAATTCAGGTCCTGAAGTCGGCACAGCATAAGAGCTTCAGTTGGCATAAGAGGCAAGATATTAGCTAGGTACAGGGTGGGGGTAAACTCTAGGGATCGTGTCAGCAAACGACCTAGGGATAGCGTCAAGGCCTGCGTTACTGAGAACCTCAGGGGCTTATTTAGGACCAGCATCAGGGCCGGACAGAGGGCCAGCAACAAGGCCTGAGTGAGACCCAGTGTCAGGCCCCCTGGCTGGAGGCACCGTCAGGGCGTGTCCTGGGAGCAGCAGCAGGGCCTTTGTTGGGTCAGCATTCGCATCATAATGAAAGACATCAAGAGGGCCTGAGTGAGTCACAGAATCCAGGCCTCAGTCAGGGAAAGCTTCAGGGCCTGAGTTTGGCACAGCCTCAGCTCTTACTTCAGGAAAGCGACAGGGCTTTCTTTGGGACAGGGTCAGGACCCTGGTTAGAAATGTGTCAGGATATTAGCTCAGGAGAGTGTCCGGATTTTAGTTATTGATTGTAGCACGTCCCATGTTAGGGACAAGTTGCAGGCCTTAGTGAGAGATAGTGTCAGGGACTTAGTTAGGATTAGTCAGGGCCTTAGTTAGGCAGAGTATTAGGGTTTCAGTTAGGATCAGATGCAGGGCATCAGCTTGGGACAGAGTCACGTTCCGAGCCAGGGATAGTGTGAGGAAATGACGTAGGGTTGCTGTCAAGACCTTAGTTACTTAGAGAATCAGGGCCTAATTGAGGACCTGTGTCAGGGCTTCGTGTAGGGAAAGCATCAGAACCTCACTTAGGGAGAACATCTAGGCCTGAGTGAAGCCTAGCGTCAGCCCCCTAGCTGGAGACACAGTCAGGGCACGACGGAGGAGCAGCATCAGGGCCTTTGTTGGTTCGGCATTCGGGTCATAGTGAAAGACATGAGCAGGTCCCGAGTGAGTCACAGAATCCAGGCCTCCGTTAGGGAAAGCTTCAGGGCCTGAGTTAGGCAGAGCCTCCGGTATTCACTCAAGGACAGTAACAGGGCACTCTCTGGGACAGTGTCAGGATCGTGGATAGAAGTGCGTCAGAACGTGAGCTCAGGATAGTGTCTGGATTTTACTTATTGATTGCAGCAGGTCCCATGTTAGGGACAGATTCCGGGCCTTAGCGAGAGGTCGTGTCAAGGCCTTAGGTAGGATTAGTCAGGGCCTTCGTTACGGAGAGTGTTAGGGTTTCATTTAGGATAAGATGCAGGACATGAGCTTGGGACAGAGTCAGGTTCCGGGCCAGGGATAGTGTCAGGAAACGACCAAGGGAAAGGGTTAAAACCTGAGTTATTGAGAGCATCGGGGCCTTGCCTAGGACCAGAGCCAGGCCCTAAATCACGACCACTGCCAGGGCTTCATATACGGACAGCATCAGAGCCTAACTGAGGTACAGCCCAAGTGCCTAAGTGAGGCCTCTCTTTAGGATCTGAGTTAGGGAAAGTGTCAGGGCATGACTTGTGAGCAGCATAAAGGCCTCTGTGGGATCAACGTTAGGGTCTTCATTAAAGACATTATCAGGGCCTCTGTTAAGCAGAGCCTCAGGGCCTCCGTTATGGACAGCATCAAGGATTAATTTGGGCCAGTTTCAGGACCTTGGTAAGACCTGGGTCCAGGATATTAGCTCAGGATACTATCAGGACTTTAGATATGGCCGGCAGCTGGGCCTTAGTTAGCGACAGTGCCAGGGCCTGAGGTAGGACTAGCATCATGGCCTTTGTTAGGTACAGTGTCAGAGACGGAGCTAGGAGTTTTTTCAGGGTCTGAGTTCGGTGTAGTGTCAGGGCCTGAGTTAGGACAAGTCTCCAGGCCTTAGTTAGGGAGAGTTTCACAGCCTCGGGAGTAATTTCAGGGCCTTATTTAGGGACAGCATCAGGGATTTAGTTAGCATGAGAGGAGCCATTCCTGCTAGCACCTTGAAAGCCGACACACGCAAATGCAAAAGTGAACCATGCACGCTGCTGTGAAGGAATATTCCACAGCAGTTGAGTACATTTTCTTTAAGGTTAACAAGAGTTTAAAAATTATTTTTTTAAGGAAACAATATTCACGAGTTGCAAGAATTTCATCCTAAAGAAGAATCTCTTTAGCTAAACTGGACATTAGTTAAGGACAAGGTTAGGTTAAGGTCTAGGGCTAGTGTCAGTTAAAATGACCTAGGGTTGGTGTCAAGGCCTCAGTTACATAGAGAATCAGGGCCTAATTTATGACCTTTGTCAAGGTTTCTGGTAGGGACAGCGTCAGAGCCTGACATAGGGAGAGCGTCAGGGCCTGGGTGAGGCCTTGCGTCAGCCCCCTAGCTGCAGACACTGTCAGGGCGTGACTTAGGGGCAGCATCACAGGCTTTGTTGGGTCAGCATTCGGGTCATAGTGAAAGACATGAGCAGGGCTTGAGTGAGTCACAGAATCAAGGCCTCGGTTATGGAAAGCTTCAGGGCCTGAGTTAGGCAGAGCCTCCGGTATTCACTTAAGGACAGTAACAGGGCTTTCTTTGGGACAGTGTCAGGATTGTGGATAGAAGTGCGTCAGAATGTCGGCTCAGGATAGTGTCTGGATTTTAGTTATGGATTGCAACAGGTCCCATGTTAGGGACAGATTCCGGGCCTTAGTGAGAGATAGTTGTCAAGACCTTAGTTACTGAGAGCATCAGGGCCTCCGTTTTGAAGCAATGTCAGGGCTTCAGATGAAAACAGCATCACGGACTGGCTTGGGGCGAGTGACACGGCCTGAGTGAGGCCCAGCGTCTGTCCGTTAGCTGGGGCCACTCTCAGGGCATGACACAGGAGCAGCATCAGTGCCTTTGTTGGATCAGCATTATGGTCTTCGTTAAAGACATGATCAGGCCTTCTCTTAGGGACAGCGTCAGGGCTTACTTAGGGACATTTTCAGGACCTTGGTAAGTGATGGGTTGGTCAATTAGCTCAGGAGAGTGTGAGGACTTTAGATATTGAGGGCAACAGGGCCCTAGTCAGGGACAGTGTGAGGCCCTGACTCAGGACGAACATCCAGGCCTTAGTTAGTGACAGTGTCACGGCGTTGGGACTCAATTCAGGTCCTGAAGTCGGCACAGCATAAGAGCTTCAGTTGGCATAAGAGGCAAGATATTAGCTAGGTACAGGGTGGGGGTAAACTCTAGGGATCGTGTCAGCAAACGACCTAGGGATAGCGTCAAGGCCTGCGTTACTGAGAACCTCAGGGGCTTATTTAGGACCAGCATCAGGGCCGGACAGAGGGCCAGCAACAAGGCCTGAGTGAGACCCAGTGTCAGGCCCCCTGGCTGGAGGCACCGTCAGGGCGTGTCCTGGGAGCAGCAGCAGGGCCTTTGTTGGGTCAGCATTCGCATCATAATGAAAGACATCAAGAGGGCCTGAGTGAGTCACAGAATCCAGGCCTCAGTCAGGGAAAGCTTCAGGGCCTGAGTTTGGCACAGCCTCAGCTCTTACTTCAGGAAAGCGACAGGGCTTTCTTTGGGACAGGGTCAGGACCCTGGTTAGAAATGTGTCAGGATATTAGCTCAGGAGAGTGTCCGGATTTTAGTTATTGATTGTAGCACGTCCCATGTTAGGGACAAGTTGCAGGCCTTAGTGAGAGATAGTGTCAGGGACTTAGTTAGGATTAGTCAGGGCCTTAGTTAGGCAGAGTATTAGGGTTTCAGTTAGGATCAGATGCAGGGCATCAGCTTGGGACAGAGTCACGTTCCGAGCCAGGGATAGTGTGAGGAAATGACGTAGGGTTGCTGTCAAGACCTTAGTTACTTAGAGAATCAGGGCCTAATTGAGGACCTGTGTCAGGGCTTCGTGTAGGGAAAGCATCAGAACCTCACTTAGGGAGAACATCTAGGCCTGAGTGAAGCCTAGCGTCAGCCCCCTAGCTGGAGACACAGTCAGGGCACGACGGAGGAGCAGCATCAGGGCCTTTGTTGGTTCGGCATTCGGGTCATAGTGAAAGACATGAGCAGGTCCCGAGTGAGTCACAGAATCCAGGCCTCCGTTAGGGAAAGCTTCAGGGCCTGAGTTAGGCAGAGCCTCCGGTATTCACTCAAGGACAGTAACAGGGCACTCTCTGGGACAGTGTCAGGATCGTGGATAGAAGTGCGTCAGAACGTGAGCTCAGGATAGTGTCTGGATTTTACTTATTGATTGCAGCAGGTCCCATGTTAGGGACAGATTCCGGGCCTTAGCGAGAGGTCGTGTCAAGGCCTTAGGTAGGATTAGTCAGGGCCTTCGTTACGGAGAGTGTTAGGGTTTCATTTAGGATAAGATGCAGGACATGAGCTTGGGACAGAGTCAGGTTCCGGGCCAGGGATAGTGTCAGGAAACGACCAAGGGAAAGGGTTAAAACCTGAGTTATTGAGAGCATCGGGGCCTTGCCTAGGACCAGAGCCAGGCCCTAAATCACGACCACTGCCAGGGCTTCATATACGGACAGCATCAGAGCCTAACTGAGGTACAGCCCAAGTGCCTAAGTGAGGCCTCTCTTTAGGATCTGAGTTAGGGAAAGTGTCAGGGCATGACTTGTGAGCAGCATAAAGGCCTCTGTGGGATCAACGTTAGGGTCTTCATTAAAGACATTATCAGGGCCTCTGTTAAGCAGAGCCTCAGGGCCTCCTTTATGGACAGCATCAAGGATTAATTTGGGCCAGTTTCAGGACCTTGGTAAGACCTGGGTCCAGGATATTAGCTCAGGATACTATCAGGACTTTAGATATGGCCGGCAGCTGGGCCTTAGTTAGCGACAGTGCCAGGGCCTGAGGTAGGACTAGCATCATGGCCTTTGTTAGGTACAGTGTCAGAGACGGAGCTAGGAGTTTTTTCAGGGTCTGAGTTCGGTGTAGTGTCAGGGCCTGAGTTAGGACAAGTCTCCAGGCCTTAGTTAGGGAGAGTTTCACAGCCTCGGGAGTAATTTCAGGGCCTTATTTAGGGACAGCATCAGGGATTTAGTTAGCATGAGAGGAGCCATTCCTGCTAGCACCTTGAAAGCCGACACACGCAAATGCAAAAGTGAACCATGCACGCTGCTGTGAAGGAATATTCCACAGCAGTTGAGTACATTTTCTTTAAGGTTAACAAGAGTTTAAAAATTATTTTTTTAAGGAAACAATATTCACGAGTTGCAAGAATTTCATCCTAAAGAAGAATCTCTTTAGCTAAACTGGACATTAGTTAAGGACAAGGTTAGGTTAAGGTCTAGGGCTAGTGTCAGTTAAAATGACCTAGGGTTGGTGTCAAGGCCTCAGTTACATAGAGAATCAGGGCCTAATTTATGACCTTTGTCAAGGTTTCTGGTAGGGACAGCGTCAGAGCCTGACATAGGGAGAGCGTCAGGGCCTGGGTGAGGCCTTGCGTCAGCCCCCTAGCTGCAGACACTGTCAGGGCGTGACTTAGGGGCAGCATCACAGGCTTTGTTGGGTCAGCATTCGGGTCATAGTGAAAGACATGAGCAGGGCTTGAGTGAGTCACAGAAGCAAGGCCTCGGTTATGGAAAGCTTCAGGGCCTGAGTTAGGCAGAGCCTCCGGTATTCACTTAAGGACAGTAACAGGGCTTTCTTTGGGACAGTGTCAGGATTGTGGATAGAAGTGCGTCAGAATGTCGGCTCAGGATAGTGTCTGGATTTTAGTTATGGATTGCAACAGGTCCCATGTTAGGGACAGATTCCGGGCCTTAGTGAGAGATAGTTGTCAAGACCTTAGTTACTGAGAGCATCAGGGCCTCCGTTTTGAAGCAATGTCAGGGCTTCAGATGAAAACAGCATCACGGACTGGCTTGGGGCGAGTGACACGGCCTGAGTGAGGCCCAGCGTCTGTCCGTTAGCTGGGGCCACTCTCAGGGCATGACACAGGAGCAGCATCAGTGCCTTTGTTGGATCAGCATTATGGTCTTCGTTAAAGACATGATCAGGCCTTCTCTTAGGGACAGCGTCAGGGCTTACTTAGGGACATTTTCAGGACCTTGGTAAGTGATGGGTTGGTCAATTAGCTCAGGAGAGTGTGAGGACTTTAGATATTGAGGGCAACAGGGCCCTAGTCAGGGACAGTGTGAGGCCCTGACTCAGGACGAACATCCAGGCCTTAGTTAGTGACAGTGTCACGGCGTTGGGACTCAATTCAGGTCCTGAAGTCGGCACAGCATAAGAGCTTCAGTTGGCATAAGAGGCAAGATATTAGCTAGGTACAGGGTGGGGGTAAACTCTAGGGATCGTGTCAGCAAACGACCTAGGGATAGCGTCAAGGCCTGCGTTACTGAGAACCTCAGGGGCTTATTTAGGACCAGCATCAGGGCCGGACAGAGGGCCAGCAACAAGGCCTGAGTGAGACCCAGTGTCAGGCCCCCTGGCTGGAGGCACCGTCAGGGCGTGTCCTGGGAGCAGCAGCAGGGCCTTTGTTGGGTCAGCATTCGCATCATAATGAAAGACATCAAGAGGGCCTGAGTGAGTCACAGAATCCAGGCCTCAGTCAGGGAAAGCTTCAGGGCCTGAGTTTGGCACAGCCTCAGCTCTTACTTCAGGAAAGCGACAGGGCTTTCTTTGGGACAGGGTCAGGACCCTGGTTAGAAATGTGTCAGGATATTAGCTCAGGAGAGTGTCCGGATTTTAGTTATTGATTGTAGCACGTCCCATGTTAGGGACAAGTTGCAGGCCTTAGTGAGAGATAGTGTCAGGGACTTAGTTAGGATTAGTCAGGGCCTTAGTTAGGCAGAGTATTAGGGTTTCAGTTAGGATCAGATGCAGGGCATCAGCTTGGGACAGAGTCACGTTCCGAGCCAGGGATAGTGTGAGGAAATGACGTAGGGTTGCTGTCAAGACCTTAGTTACTTAGAGAATCAGGGCCTAATTGAGGACCTGTGTCAGGGCTTCGTGTAGGGAAAGCATCAGAACCTCACTTAGGGAGAACATCTAGGCCTGAGTGAAGCCTAGCGTCAGCCCCCTAGCTGGAGACACAGTCAGGGCACGACGGAGGAGCAGCATCAGGGCCTTTGTTGGTTCGGCATTCGGGTCATAGTGAAAGACATGAGCAGGTCCCGAGTGAGTCACAGAATCCAGGCCTCCGTTAGGGAAAGCTTCAGGGCCTGAGTTAGGCAGAGCCTCCGGTATTCACTCAAGGACAGTAACAGGGCACTCTCTGGGACAGTGTCAGGATCGTGGATAGAAGTGCGTCAGAACGTGAGCTCAGGATAGTGTCTGGATTTTACTTATTGATTGCAGCAGGTCCCATGTTAGGGACAGATTCCGGGCCTTAGCGAGAGGTCGTGTCAAGGCCTTAGGTAGGATTAGTCAGGGCCTTCGTTACGGAGAGTGTTAGGGTTTCATTTAGGATAAGATGCAGGACATGAGCTTGGGACAGAGTCAGGTTCCGGGCCAGGGATAGTGTCAGGAAACGACCAAGGGAAAGGGTTAAAACCTGAGTTATTGAGAGCATCGGGGCCTTGCCTAGGACCAGAGCCAGGCCCTAAATCACGACCACTGCCAGGGCTTCATATACGGACAGCATCAGAGCCTAACTGAGGTACAGCCCAAGTGCCTAAGTGAGGCCTCTCTTTAGGATCCGAGTTAGGGAAAGTGTCAGGGCATGACTTGTGAGCAGCATAAAGGCCTCTGTGGGATCAACGTTAGGGTCTTCATTAAAGACATTATCAGGGCCTCTGTTAAGCAGAGCCTCAGGGCCTCCTTTATGGACAGCATCAAGGATTAATTTGGGCCAGTTTCAGGACCTTGGTAAGACCTGGGTCCAGGATATTAGCTCAGGATACTATCAGGACTTTAGATATGGCCGGCAGCTGGGCCTTAGTTAGCGACAGTGCCAGGGCCTGAGGTAGGACTAGCATCATGGCCTTTGTTAGGTACAGTGTCAGAGACGGAGCTAGGAGTTTTTTCAGGGTCTGAGTTCGGTGTAGTGTCAGGGCCTGAGTTAGGACAAGTCTCCAGGCCTTAGTTAGGGAGAGTTTCACAGCCTCGGGAGTAATTTCAGGGCCTTATTTAGGGACAGCATCAGGGATTTAGTTAGCATGAGAGGAGCCATTCCTGCTAGCACCTTGAAAGCCGACACACGCAAATGCAAAAGTGAACCATGCACGCTGCTGTGAAGGAATATTCCACAGCAGTTGAGTACATTTTCTTTAAGGTTAACAAGAGTTTAAAAATTATTTTTTTAAGGAAACAATATTCACGAGTTGCAAGAATTTCATCCTAAAGAAGAATCTCTTTAGCTAAACTGGACATTAGTTAAGGACAAGGTTAGGTTAAGGTCTAGGGCTAGTGTCAGTTAAAATGACCTAGGGTTGGTGTCAAGGCCTCAGTTACATAGAGAATCAGGGCCTAATTTATGACCTTTGTCAAGGTTTCTGGTAGGGACAGCGTCAGAGCCTGACATAGGGAGAGCGTCAGGGCCTGGGTGAGGCCTTGCGTCAGCCCCCTAGCTGCAGACACTGTCAGGGCGTGACTTAGGGGCAGCATCACAGGCTTTGTTGGGTCAGCATTCGGGTCATAGTGAAAGACATGAGCAGGGCTTGAGTGAGTCACAGAAGCAAGGCCTCGGTTATGGAAAGCTTCAGGGCCTGAGTTAGGCAGAGCCTCCGGTATTCACTTAAGGACAGTAACAGGGCTTTCTTTGGGACAGTGTCAGGATTGTGGATAGAAGTGCGTCAGAATATCGGCTCAGGATAGTGTCTGGATTTTAGTTATGGATTGCAACAGGTCCCATGTTAGGGACAGATTCCGGGCCTTAGTGAGAGATAGTTGTCAAGACCTTAGTTACTGAGAGCATCAGGGCCTCCGTTTTGAAGCAATGTCAGGGCTTCAGATGAAAACAGCATCACGGACTGGCTTGGGGCGAGTGACACGGCCTGAGTGAGGCCCAGCGTCTGTCCGTTAGCTGGGGCCACTCTCAGGGCATGACACAGGAGCAGCATCAGTGCCTTTGTTGGATCAGCATTATGGTCTTCGTTAAAGACATGATCAGGCCTTCTCTTAGGGACAGCGTCAGGGCTTACTTAGGGACATTTTCAGGACCTTGGTAAGTGATGGGTTGGTCAATTAGCTCAGGAGAGTGTGAGGACTTTAGATATTGAGGGCAACAGGGCCCTAGTCAGGGACAGTGTGAGGCCCTGACTCAGGACGAACATCCAGGCCTTAGTTAGTGACAGTGTCACGGCGTTGGGACTCAATTCAGGTCCTGAAGTCGGCACAGCATAAGAGCTTCAGTTGGCATAAGAGGCAAGATATTAGCTAGGTACAGGGTGGGGGTAAACTCTAGGGATCGTGTCAGCAAACGACCTAGGGATAGCGTCAAGGCCTGCGTTACTGAGAACCTCAGGGGCTTATTTAGGACCAGCATCAGGGCCGGACAGAGGGCCAGCAACAAGGCCTGAGTGAGACCCAGTGTCAGGCCCCCTGGCTGGAGGCACCGTCAGGGCGTGTCCTGGGAGCAGCAGCAGGGCCTTTGTTGGGTCAGCATTCGCATCATAATGAAAGACATCAAGAGGGCCTGAGTGAGTCACAGAATCCAGGCCTCAGTCAGGGAAAGCTTCAGGGCCTGAGTTTGGCACAGCCTCAGCTCTTACTTCAGGAAAGCGACAGGGCTTTCTTTGGGACAGGGTCAGGACCCTGGTTAGAAATGTGTCAGGATATTAGCTCAGGAGAGTGTCCGGATTTTAGTTATTGATTGTAGCACGTCCCATGTTAGGGACAAGTTGCAGGCCTTAGTGAGAGATAGTGTCAGGGACTTAGTTAGGATTAGTCAGGGCCTTAGTTAGGCAGAGTATTAGGGTTTCAGTTAGGATCAGATGCAGGGCATCAGCTTGGGACAGAGTCACGTTCCGAGCCAGGGATAGTGTGAGGAAATGACGTAGGGTTGCTGTCAAGACCTTAGTTACTTAGAGAATCAGGGCCTAATTGAGGACCTGTGTCAGGGCTTCGTGTAGGGAAAGCATCAGAACCTCACTTAGGGAGAACATCTAGGCCTGAGTGAAGCCTAGCGTCAGCCCCCTAGCTGGAGACACAGTCAGGGCACGACGGAGGAGCAGCATCAGGGCCTTTGTTGGTTCGGCATTCGGGTCATAGTGAAAGACATGAGCAGGTCCCGAGTGAGTCACAGAATCCAGGCCTCCGTTAGGGAAAGCTTCAGGGCCTGAGTTAGGCAGAGCCTCCGGTATTCACTCAAGGACAGTAACAGGGCACTCTCTGGGACAGTGTCAGGATCGTGGATAGAAGTGCGTCAGAACGTGAGCTCAGGATAGTGTCTGGATTTTACTTATTGATTGCAGCAGGTCCCATGTTAGGGACAGATTCCGGGCCTTAGCGAGAGGTCGTGTCAAGGCCTTAGGTAGGATTAGTCAGGGCCTTCGTTACGGAGAGTGTTAGGGTTTCATTTAGGATAAGATGCAGGACATGAGCTTGGGACAGAGTCAGGTTCCGGGCCAGGGATAGTGTCAGGAAACGACCAAGGGAAAGGGTTAAAACCTGAGTTATTGAGAGCATCGGGGCCTTGCCTAGGACCAGAGCCAGGCCCTAAATCACGACCACTGCCAGGGCTTCATATACGGACAGCATCAGAGCCTAACTGAGGTACAGCCCAAGTGCCTAAGTGAGGCCTCTCTTTAGGATCTGAGTTAGGGAAAGTGTCAGGGCATGACTTGTGAGCAGCATAAAGGCCTCTGTGGGATCAACGTTAGGGTCTTCATTAAAGACATTATCAGGGCCTCTGTTAAGCAGAGCCTCAGGGCCTCCGTTATGGACAGCATCAAGGATTAATTTGGGCCAGTTTCAGGACCTTGGTAAGACCTGGGTCCAGGATATTAGCTCAGGATACTATCAGGACTTTAGATATGGCCGGCAGCTGGGCCTTAGTTAGCGACAGTGCCAGGGCCTGAGGTAGGACTAGCATCATGGCCTTTGTTAGGTACAGTGTCAGAGACGGAGCTAGGAGTTTTTTCAGGGTCTGAGTTCGGTGTAGTGTCAGGGCCTGAGTTAGGACAAGTCTCCAGGCCTTAGTTAGGGAGAGTTTCACAGCCTCGGGAGTAATTTCAGGGCCTTATTTAGGGACAGCATCAGGGATTTAGTTAGCATGAGAGGAGCCATTCCTGCTAGCACCTTGAAAGCCGACACACGCAAATGCAAAAGTGAACCATGCACGCTGCTGTGAAGGAATATTCCACAGCAGTTGAGTACATTTTCTTTAAGGTTAACAAGAGTTTAAAAATTATTTTTTTAAGGAAACAATATTCACGAGTTGCAAGAATTTCATCCTAAAGAAGAATCTCTTTAGCTAAACTGGACATTAGTTAAGGACAAGGTTAGGTTAAGGTCTAGGGCTAGTGTCAGTTAAAATGACCTAGGGTTGGTGTCAAGGCCTCAGTTACATAGAGAATCAGGGCCTAATTTATGACCTTTGTCAAGGTTTCTGGTAGGGACAGCGTCAGAGCCTGACATAGGGAGAGCGTCAGGGCCTGGGTGAGGCCTTGCGTCAGCCCCCTAGCTGCAGACACTGTCAGGGCGTGACTTAGGGGCAGCATCACAGGCTTTGTTGGGTCAGCATTCGGGTCATAGTGAAAGACATGAGCAGGGCTTGAGTGAGTCACAGAAGCAAGGCCTCGGTTATGGAAAGCTTCAGGGCCTGAGTTAGGCAGAGCCTCCGGTATTCACTTAAGGACAGTAACAGGGCTTTCTTTGGGACAGTGTCAGGATTGTGGATAGAAGTGCGTCAGAATATCGGCTCAGGATAGTGTCTGGATTTTAGTTATGGATTGCAACAGGTCCCATGTTAGGGACAGATTCCGGGCCTTAGTGAGAGATAGTTGTCAAGACCTTAGTTACTGAGAGCATCAGGGCCTCCGTTTTGAAGCAATGTCAGGGCTTCAGATGAAAACAGCATCACGGACTGGCTTGGGGCGAGTGACACGGCCTGAGTGAGGCCCAGCGTCTGTCCGTTAGCTGGGGCCACTCTCAGGGCATGACACAGGAGCAGCATCAGTGCCTTTGTTGGATCAGCATTATGGTCTTCGTTAAAGACATGATCAGGCCTTCTCTTAGGGACAGCGTCAGGGCTTACTTAGGGACATTTTCAGGACCTTGGTAAGTGATGGGTTGGTCAATTAGCTCAGGAGAGTGTGAGGACTTTAGATATTGAGGGCAACAGGGCCCTAGTCAGGGACAGTGTGAGGCCCTGACTCAGGACGAACATCCAGGCCTTAGTTAGTGACAGTGTCACGGCGTTGGGACTCAATTCAGGTCCTGAAGTCGGCACAGCATAAGAGCTTCAGTTGGCATAAGAGGCAAGATATTAGCTAGGTACAGGGTGGGGGTAAACTCTAGGGATCGTGTCAGCAAACGACCTAGGGATAGCGTCAAGGCCTGCGTTACTGAGAACCTCAGGGGCTTATTTAGGACCAGCATCAGGGCCGGACAGAGGGCCAGCAACAAGGCCTGAGTGAGACCCAGTGTCAGGCCCCCTGGCTGGAGGCACCGTCAGGGCGTGTCCTGGGAGCAGCAGCAGGGCCTTTGTTGGGTCAGCATTCGCATCATAATGAAAGACATCAAGAGGGCCTGAGTGAGTCACAGAATCCAGGCCTCAGTCAGGGAAAGCTTCAGGGCCTGAGTTTGGCACAGCCTCAGCTCTTACTTCAGGAAAGCGACAGGGCTTTCTTTGGGACAGGGTCAGGACCCTGGTTAGAAATGTGTCAGGATATTAGCTCAGGAGAGTGTCCGGATTTTAGTTATTGATTGTAGCACGTCCCATGTTAGGGACAAGTTGCAGGCCTTAGTGAGAGATAGTGTCAGGGACTTAGTTAGGATTAGTCAGGGCCTTAGTTAGGCAGAGTATTAGGGTTTCAGTTAGGATCAGATGCAGGGCATCAGCTTGGGACAGAGTCACGTTCCGAGCCAGGGATAGTGTGAGGAAATGACGTAGGGTTGCTGTCAAGACCTTAGTTACTTAGAGAATCAGGGCCTAATTGAGGACCTGTGTCAGGGCTTCGTGTAGGGAAAGCATCAGAACCTCACTTAGGGAGAACATCTAGGCCTGAGTGAAGCCTAGCGTCAGCCCCCTAGCTGGAGACACAGTCAGGGCACGACGGAGGAGCAGCATCAGGGCCTTTGTTGGTTCGGCATTCGGGTCATAGTGAAAGACATGAGCAGGTCCCGAGTGAGTCACAGAATCCAGGCCTCCGTTAGGGAAAGCTTCAGGGCCTGAGTTAGGCAGAGCCTCCGGTATTCACTCAAGGACAGTAACAGGGCACTCTCTGGGACAGTGTCAGGATCGTGGATAGAAGTGCGTCAGAACGTGAGCTCAGGATAGTGTCTGGATTTTACTTATTGATTGCAGCAGGTCCCATGTTAGGGACAGATTCCGGGCCTTAGCGAGAGGTCGTGTCAAGGCCTTAGGTAGGATTAGTCAGGGCCTTCGTTACGGAGAGTGTTAGGGTTTCATTTAGGATAAGATGCAGGACATGAGCTTGGGACAGAGTCAGGTTCCGGGCCAGGGATAGTGTCAGGAAACGACCAAGGGAAAGGGTTAAAACCTGAGTTATTGAGAGCATCGGGGCCTTGCCTAGGACCAGAGCCAGGCCCTAAATCACGACCACTGCCAGGGCTTCATATACGGACAGCATCAGAGCCTAACTGAGGTACAGCCCAAGTGCCTAAGTGAGGCCTCTCTTTAGGATCTGAGTTAGGGAAAGTGTCAGGGCATGACTTGTGAGCAGCATAAAGGCCTCTGTGGGATCAACGTTAGGGTCTTCATTAAAGACATTATCAGGGCCTCTGTTAAGCAGAGCCTCAGGGCCTCCGTTATGGACAGCATCAAGGATTAATTTGGGCCAGTTTCAGGACCTTGGTAAGACCTGGGTCCAGGATATTAGCTCAGGATACTATCAGGACTTTAGATATGGCCGGCAGCTGGGCCTTAGTTAGCGACAGTGCCAGGGCCTGAGGTAGGACTAGCATCATGGCCTTTGTTAGGTACAGTGTCAGAGACGGAGCTAGGAGTTTTTTCAGGGTCTGAGTTCGGTGTAGTGTCAGGGCCTGAGTTAGGACAAGTCTCCAGGCCTTAGTTAGGGAGAGTTTCACAGCCTCGGGAGTAATTTCAGGGCCTTATTTAGGGACAGCATCAGGGATTTAGTTAGCATGAGAGGAGCCATTCCTGCTAGCACCTTGAAAGCCGACACACGCAAATGCAAAAGTGAACCATGCACGCTGCTGTGAAGGAATATTCCACAGCAGTTGAGTACATTTTCTTTAAGGTTAACAAGAGTTTAAAAATTATTTTTTTAAGGAAACAATATTCACGAGTTGCAAGAATTTCATCCTAAAGAAGAATCTCTTTAGCTAAACTGGACATTAGTTAAGGACAAGGTTAGGTTAAGGTCTAGGGCTAGTGTCAGTTAAAATGACCTAGGGTTGGTGTCAAGGCCTCAGTTACATAGAGAATCAGGGCCTAATTTATGACCTTTGTCAAGGTTTCTGGTAGGGACAGCGTCAGAGCCTGACATAGGGAGAGCGTCAGGGCCTGGGTGAGGCCTTGCGTCAGCCCCCTAGCTGCAGACACTGTCAGGGCGTGACTTAGGGGCAGCATCACAGGCTTTGTTGGGTCAGCATTCGGGTCATAGTGAAAGACATGAGCAGGGCTTGAGTGAGTCACAGAAGCAAGGCCTCGGTTATGGAAAGCTTCAGGGCCTGAGTTAGGCAGAGCCTCCGGTATTCACTTAAGGACAGTAACAGGGCTTTCTTTGGGACAGTGTCAGGATTGTGGATAGAAGTGCGTCAGAATATCGGCTCAGGATAGTGTCTGGATTTTAGTTATGGATTGCAACAGGTCCCATGTTAGGGACAGATTCCGGGCCTTAGTGAGAGATAGTTGTCAAGACCTTAGTTACTGAGAGCATCAGGGCCTCCGTTTTGAAGCAATGTCAGGGCTTCAGATGAAAACAGCATCACGGACTGGCTTGGGGCGAGTGACACGGCCTGAGTGAGGCCCAGCGTCTGTCCGTTAGCTGGGGCCACTCTCAGGGCATGACACAGGAGCAGCATCAGTGCCTTTGTTGGATCAGCATTATGGTCTTCGTTAAAGACATGATCAGGCCTTCTCTTAGGGACAGCGTCAGGGCTTACTTAGGGACATTTTCAGGACCTTGGTAAGTGATGGGTTGGTCAATTAGCTCAGGAGAGTGTGAGGACTTTAGATATTGAGGGCAACAGGGCCCTAGTCAGGGACAGTGTGAGGCCCTGACTCAGGACGAACATCCAGGCCTTAGTTAGTGACAGTGTCACGGCGTTGGGACTCAATTCAGGTCCTGAAGTCGGCACAGCATAAGAGCTTCAGTTGGCATAAGAGGCAAGATATTAGCTAGGTACAGGGTGGGGGTAAACTCTAGGGATCGTGTCAGCAAACGACCTAGGGATAGCGTCAAGGCCTGCGTTACTGAGAACCTCAGGGGCTTATTTAGGACCAGCATCAGGGCCGGACAGAGGGCCAGCAACAAGGCCTGAGTGAGACCCAGTGTCAGGCCCCCTGGCTGGAGGCACCGTCAGGGCGTGTCCTGGGAGCAGCAGCAGGGCCTTTGTTGGGTCAGCATTCGCATCATAATGAAAGACATCAAGAGGGCCTGAGTGAGTCACAGAATCCAGGCCTCAGTCAGGGAAAGCTTCAGGGCCTGAGTTTGGCACAGCCTCAGCTCTTACTTCAGGAAAGCGACAGGGCTTTCTTTGGGACAGGGTCAGGACCCTGGTTAGAAATGTGTCAGGATATTAGCTCAGGAGAGTGTCCGGATTTTAGTTATTGATTGTAGCACGTCCCATGTTAGGGACAAGTTGCAGGCCTTAGTGAGAGATAGTGTCAGGGACTTAGTTAGGATTAGTCAGGGCCTTAGTTAGGCAGAGTATTAGGGTTTCAGTTAGGATCAGATGCAGGGCATCAGCTTGGGACAGAGTCACGTTCCGAGCCAGGGATAGTGTGAGGAAATGACGTAGGGTTGCTGTCAAGACCTTAGTTACTTAGAGAATCAGGGCCTAATTGAGGACCTGTGTCAGGGCTTCGTGTAGGGAAAGCATCAGAACCTCACTTAGGGAGAACATCTAGGCCTGAGTGAAGCCTAGCGTCAGCCCCCTAGCTGGAGACACAGTCAGGGCACGACGGAGGAGCAGCATCAGGGCCTTTGTTGGTTCGGCATTCGGGTCATAGTGAAAGACATGAGCAGGTCCCGAGTGAGTCACAGAATCCAGGCCTCCGTTAGGGAAAGCTTCAGGGCCTGAGTTAGGCAGAGCCTCCGGTATTCACTCAAGGACAGTAACAGGGCACTCTCTGGGACAGTGTCAGGATCGTGGATAGAAGTGCGTCAGAACGTGAGCTCAGGATAGTGTCTGGATTTTACTTATTGATTGCAGCAGGTCCCATGTTAGGGACAGATTCCGGGCCTTAGCGAGAGGTCGTGTCAAGGCCTTAGGTAGGATTAGTCAGGGCCTTCGTTACGGAGAGTGTTAGGGTTTCATTTAGGATAAGATGCAGGACATGAGCTTGGGACAGAGTCAGGTTCCGGGCCAGGGATAGTGTCAGGAAACGACCAAGGGAAAGGGTTAAAACCTGAGTTATTGAGAGCATCGGGGCCTTGCCTAGGACCAGAGCCAGGCCCTAAATCACGACCACTGCCAGGGCTTCATATATGGACAGCATCAGAGCCTAACTGAGGTACAGCCCAAGTGCCTAAGTGAGGCCTCTCTTTAGGATCTGAGTTAGGGAAAGTGTCAGGGCATGACTTGTGAGCAGCATAAAGGCCTCTGTGGGATCAACGTTAGGGTCTTCATTAAAGACATTATCAGGGCCTCTGTTAAGCAGAGCCTCAGGGCCTCCGTTATGGACAGCATCAAGGATTAATTTGGGCCAGTTTCAGGACCTTGGTAAGACCTGGGTCCAGGATATTAGCTCAGGATACTATCAGGACTTTAGATATGGCCGGCAGCTGGGCCTTAGTTAGCGACAGTGCCAGGGCCTGAGGTAGGACTAGCATCATGGCCTTTGTTAGGTACAGTGTCAGAGACGGAGCTAGGAGTTTTTTCAGGGTCTGAGTTCGGTGTAGTGTCAGGGCCTGAGTTAGGACAAGTCTCCAGGCCTTAGTTAGGGAGAGTTTCACAGCCTCGGGAGTAATTTCAGGGCCTTATTTAGGGACAGCATCAGGGATTTAGTTAGCATGAGAGGAGCCATTCCTGCTAGCACCTTGAAAGCCGACACACGCAAATGCAAAAGTGAACCATGCACGCTGCTGTGAAGGAATATTCCACAGCAGTTGAGTACATTTTCTTTAAGGTTAACAAGAGTTTAAAAATTATTTTTTTAAGGAAACAATATTCACGAGTTGCAAGAATTTCATCCTAAAGAAGAATCTCTTTAGCTAAACTGGACATTAGTTAAGGACAAGGTTAGGTTAAGGTCTAGGGCTAGTGTCAGTTAAAATGACCTAGGGTTGGTGTCAAGGCCTCAGTTACATAGAGAATCAGGGCCTAATTTATGACCTTTGTCAAGGTTTCTGGTAGGGACAGCGTCAGAGCCTGACATAGGGAGAGCGTCAGGGCCTGGGTGAGGCCTTGCGTCAGCCCCCTAGCTGCAGACACTGTCAGGGCGTGACTTAGGGGCAGCATCACAGGCTTTGTTGGGTCAGCATTCGGGTCATAGTGAAAGACATGAGCAGGGCTTGAGTGAGTCACAGAAGCAAGGCCTCGGTTATGGAAAGCTTCAGGGCCTGAGTTAGGCAGAGCCTCCGGTATTCACTTAAGGACAGTAACAGGGCTTTCTTTGGGACAGTGTCAGGATTGTGGATAGAAGTGCGTCAGAATATCGGCTCAGGATAGTGTCTGGATTTTAGTTATGGATTGCAACAGGTCCCATGTTAGGGACAGATTCCGGGCCTTAGTGAGAGATAGTTGTCAAGACCTTAGTTACTGAGAGCATCAGGGCCTCCGTTTTGAAGCAATGTCAGGGCTTCAGATGAAAACAGCATCACGGACTGGCTTGGGGCGAGTGACACGGCCTGAGTGAGGCCCAGCGTCTGTCCGTTAGCTGGGGCCACTCTCAGGGCATGACACAGGAGCAGCATCAGTGCCTTTGTTGGATCAGCATTATGGTCTTCGTTAAAGACATGATCAGGCCTTCTCTTAGGGACAGCGTCAGGGCTTACTTAGGGACATTTTCAGGACCTTGGTAAGTGATGGGTTGGTCAATTAGCTCAGGAGAGTGTGAGGACTTTAGATATTGAGGGCAACAGGGCCCTAGTCAGGGACAGTGTGAGGCCCTGACTCAGGACGAACATCCAGGCCTTAGTTAGTGACAGTGTCACGGCGTTGGGACTCAATTCAGGTCCTGAAGTCGGCACAGCATAAGAGCTTCAGTTGGCATAAGAGGCAAGATATTAGCTAGGTACAGGGTGGGGGTAAACTCTAGGGATCGTGTCAGCAAACGACCTAGGGATAGCGTCAAGGCCTGCGTTACTGAGAACCTCAGGGGCTTATTTAGGACCAGCATCAGGGCCGGACAGAGGGCCAGCAACAAGGCCTGAGTGAGACCCAGTGTCAGGCCCCCTGGCTGGAGGCACCGTCAGGGCGTGTCCTGGGAGCAGCAGCAGGGCCTTTGTTGGGTCAGCATTCGCATCATAATGAAAGACATCAAGAGGGCCTGAGTGAGTCACAGAATCCAGGCCTCAGTCAGGGAAAGCTTCAGGGCCTGAGTTTGGCACAGCCTCAGCTCTTACTTCAGGAAAGCGACAGGGCTTTCTTTGGGACAGGGTCAGGACCCTGGTTAGAAATGTGTCAGGATATTAGCTCAGGAGAGTGTCCGGATTTTAGTTATTGATTGTAGCACGTCCCATGTTAGGGACAAGTTGCAGGCCTTAGTGAGAGATAGTGTCAGGGACTTAGTTAGGATTAGTCAGGGCCTTAGTTAGGCAGAGTATTAGGGTTTCAGTTAGGATCAGATGCAGGGCATCAGCTTGGGACAGAGTCACGTTCCGAGCCAGGGATAGTGTGAGGAAATGACGTAGGGTTGCTGTCAAGACCTTAGTTACTTAGAGAATCAGGGCCTAATTGAGGACCTGTGTCAGGGCTTCGTGTAGGGAAAGCATCAGAACCTCACTTAGGGAGAACATCTAGGCCTGAGTGAAGCCTAGCGTCAGCCCCCTAGCTGGAGACACAGTCAGGGCACGACGGAGGAGCAGCATCAGGGCCTTTGTTGGTTCGGCATTCGGGTCATAGTGAAAGACATGAGCAGGTCCCGAGTGAGTCACAGAATCCAGGCCTCCGTTAGGGAAAGCTTCAGGGCCTGAGTTAGGCAGAGCCTCCGGTATTCACTCAAGGACAGTAACAGGGCACTCTCTGGGACAGTGTCAGGATCGTGGATAGAAGTGCGTCAGAACGTGAGCTCAGGATAGTGTCTGGATTTTACTTATTGATTGCAGCAGGTCCCATGTTAGGGACAGATTCCGGGCCTTAGCGAGAGGTCGTGTCAAGGCCTTAGGTAGGATTAGTCAGGGCCTTCGTTACGGAGAGTGTTAGGGTTTCATTTAGGATAAGATGCAGGACATGAGCTTGGGACAGAGTCAGGTTCCGGGCCAGGGATAGTGTCAGGAAACGACCAAGGGAAAGGGTTAAAACCTGAGTTATTGAGAGCATCGGGGCCTTGCCTAGGACCAGAGCCAGGCCCTAAATCACGACCACTGCCAGGGCTTCATATACGGACAGCATCAGAGCCTAACTGAGGTACAGCCCAAGTGCCTAAGTGAGGCCTCTCTTTAGGATCTGAGTTAGGGAAAGTGTCAGGGCATGACTTGTGAGCAGCATAAAGGCCTCTGTGGGATCAACGTTAGGGTCTTCATTAAAGACATTATCAGGGCCTCTGTTAAGCAGAGCCTCAGGGCCTCCTTTATGGACAGCATCAAGGATTAATTTGGGCCAGTTTCAGGACCTTGGTAAGACCTGGGTCCAGGATATTAGCTCAGGATACTATCAGGACTTTAGATATGGCCGGCAGCTGGGCCTTAGTTAGCGACAGTGCCAGGGCCTGAGGTAGGACTAGCATCATGGCCTTTGTTAGGTACAGTGTCAGAGACGGAGCTAGGAGTTTTTTCAGGGTCTGAGTTCGGTGTAGTGTCAGGGCCTGAGTTAGGACAAGTCTCCAGGCCTTAGTTAGGGAGAGTTTCACAGCCTCGGGAGTAATTTCAGGGCCTTATTTAGGGACAGCATCAGGGATTTAGTTAGCATGAGAGGAGCCATTCCTGCTAGCACCTTGAAAGCCGACACACGCAAATGCAAAAGTGAACCATGCACGCTGCTGTGAAGGAATATTCCACAGCAGTTGAGTACATTTTCTTTAAGGTTAACAAGAGTTTAAAAATTATTTTTTTAAGGAAACAATATTCACGAGTTGCAAGAATTTCATCCTAAAGAAGAATCTCTTTAGCTAAACTGGACATTAGTTAAGGACAAGGTTAGGTTAAGGTCTAGGGCTAGTGTCAGTTAAAATGACCTAGGGTTGGTGTCAAGGCCTCAGTTACATAGAGAATCAGGGCCTAATTTATGACCTTTGTCAAGGTTTCTGGTAGGGACAGCGTCAGAGCCTGACATAGGGAGAGCGTCAGGGCCTGGGTGAGGCCTTGCGTCAGCCCCCTAGCTGCAGACACTGTCAGGGCGTGACTTAGGGGCAGCATCACAGGCTTTGTTGGGTCAGCATTCGGGTCATAGTGAAAGACATGAGCAGGGCTTGAGTGAGTCACAGAAGCAAGGCCTCGGTTATGGAAAGCTTCAGGGCCTGAGTTAGGCAGAGCCTCCGGTATTCACTTAAGGACAGTAACAGGGCTTTCTTTGGGACAGTGTCAGGATTGTGGATAGAAGTGCGTCAGAATATCGGCTCAGGATAGTGTCTGGATTTTAGTTATGGATTGCAACAGGTCCCATGTTAGGGACAGATTCCGGGCCTTAGTGAGAGATAGTTGTCAAGACCTTAGTTACTGAGAGCATCAGGGCCTCCGTTTTGAAGCAATGTCAGGGCTTCAGATGAAAACAGCATCACGGACTGGCTTGGGGCGAGTGACACGGCCTGAGTGAGGCCCAGCGTCTGTCCGTTAGCTGGGGCCACTCTCAGGGCATGACACAGGAGCAGCATCAGTGCCTTTGTTGGATCAGCATTATGGTCTTCGTTAAAGACATGATCAGGCCTTCTCTTAGGGACAGCGTCAGGGCTTACTTAGGGACATTTTCAGGACCTTGGTAAGTGATGGGTTGGTCAATTAGCTCAGGAGAGTGTGAGGACTTTAGATATTGAGGGCAACAGGGCCCTAGTCAGGGACAGTGTGAGGCCCTGACTCAGGACGAACATCCAGGCCTTAGTTAGTGACAGTGTCACGGCGTTGGGACTCAATTCAGGTCCTGAAGTCGGCACAGCATAAGAGCTTCAGTTGGCATAAGAGGCAAGATATTAGCTAGGTACAGGGTGGGGGTAAACTCTAGGGATCGTGTCAGCAAACGACCTAGGGATAGCGTCAAGGCCTGCGTTACTGAGAACCTCAGGGGCTTATTTAGGACCAGCATCAGGGCCGGACAGAGGGCCAGCAACAAGGCCTGAGTGAGACCCAGTGTCAGGCCCCCTGGCTGGAGGCACCGTCAGGGCGTGTCCTGGGAGCAGCAGCAGGGCCTTTGTTGGGTCAGCATTCGCATCATAATGAAAGACATCAAGAGGGCCTGAGTGAGTCACAGAATCCAGGCCTCAGTCAGGGAAAGCTTCAGGGCCTGAGTTTGGCACAGCCTCAGCTCTTACTTCAGGAAAGCGACAGGGCTTTCTTTGGGACAGGGTCAGGACCCTGGTTAGAAATGTGTCAGGATATTAGCTCAGGAGAGTGTCCGGATTTTAGTTATTGATTGTAGCACGTCCCATGTTAGGGACAAGTTGCAGGCCTTAGTGAGAGATAGTGTCAGGGACTTAGTTAGGATTAGTCAGGGCCTTAGTTAGGCAGAGTATTAGGGTTTCAGTTAGGATCAGATGCAGGGCATCAGCTTGGGACAGAGTCACGTTCCGAGCCAGGGATAGTGTGAGGAAATGACGTAGGGTTGCTGTCAAGACCTTAGTTACTTAGAGAATCAGGGCCTAATTGAGGACCTGTGTCAGGGCTTCGTGTAGGGAAAGCATCAGAACCTCACTTAGGGAGAACATCTAGGCCTGAGTGAAGCCTAGCGTCAGCCCCCTAGCTGGAGACACAGTCAGGGCACGACGGAGGAGCAGCATCAGGGCCTTTGTTGGTTCGGCATTCGGGTCATAGTGAAAGACATGAGCAGGTCCCGAGTGAGTCACAGAATCCAGGCCTCCGTTAGGGAAAGCTTCAGGGCCTGAGTTAGGCAGAGCCTCCGGTATTCACTCAAGGACAGTAACAGGGCACTCTCTGGGACAGTGTCAGGATCGTGGATAGAAGTGCGTCAGAACGTGAGCTCAGGATAGTGTCTGGATTTTACTTATTGATTGCAGCAGGTCCCATGTTAGGGACAGATTCCGGGCCTTAGCGAGAGGTCGTGTCAAGGCCTTAGGTAGGATTAGTCAGGGCCTTCGTTACGGAGAGTGTTAGGGTTTCATTTAGGATAAGATGCAGGACATGAGCTTGGGACAGAGTCAGGTTCCGGGCCAGGGATAGTGTCAGGAAACGACCAAGGGAAAGGGTTAAAACCTGAGTTATTGAGAGCATCGGGGCCTTGCCTAGGACCAGAGCCAGGCCCTAAATCACGACCACTGCCAGGGCTTCATATACGGACAGCATCAGAGCCTAACTGAGGTACAGCCCAAGTGCCTAAGTGAGGCCTCTCTTTAGGATCCGAGTTAGGGAAAGTGTCAGGGCATGACTTGTGAGCAGCATAAAGGCCTCTGTGGGATCAACGTTAGGGTCTTCATTAAAGACATTATCAGGGCCTCTGTTAAGCAGAGCCTCAGGGCCTCCTTTATGGACAGCATCAAGGATTAATTTGGGCCAGTTTCAGGACCTTGGTAAGACCTGGGTCCAGGATATTAGCTCAGGATACTATCAGGACTTTAGATATGGCCGGCAGCTGGGCCTTAGTTAGCGACAGTGCCAGGGCCTGAGGTAGGACTAGCATCATGGCCTTTGTTAGGTACAGTGTCAGAGACGGAGCTAGGAGTTTTTTCAGGGTCTGAGTTCGGTGTAGTGTCAGGGCCTGAGTTAGGACAAGTCTCCAGGCCTTAGTTAGGGAGAGTTTCACAGCCTCGGGAGTAATTTCAGGGCCTTATTTAGGGACAGCATCAGGGATTTAGTTAGCATGAGAGGAGCCATTCCTGCTAGCACCTTGAAAGCCGACACACGCAAATGCAAAAGTGAACCATGCACGCTGCTGTGAAGGAATATTCCACAGCAGTTGAGTACATTTTCTTTAAGGTTAACAAGAGTTTAAAAATTATTTTTTTAAGGAAACAATATTCACGAGTTGCAAGAATTTCATCCTAAAGAAGAATCTCTTTAGCTAAACTGGACATTAGTTAAGGACAAGGTTAGGTTAAGGTCTAGGGCTAGTGTCAGTTAAAATGACCTAGGGTTGGTGTCAAGGCCTCAGTTACATAGAGAATCAGGGCCTAATTTATGACCTTTGTCAAGGTTTCTGGTAGGGACAGCGTCAGAGCCTGACATAGGGAGAGCGTCAGGGCCTGGGTGAGGCCTTGCGTCAGCCCCCTAGCTGCAGACACTGTCAGGGCGTGACTTAGGGGCAGCATCACAGGCTTTGTTGGGTCAGCATTCGGGTCATAGTGAAAGACATGAGCAGGGCTTGAGTGAGTCACAGAAGCAAGGCCTCGGTTATGGAAAGCTTCAGGGCCTGAGTTAGGCAGAGCCTCCGGTATTCACTTAAGGACAGTAACAGGGCTTTCTTTGGGACAGTGTCAGGATTGTGGATAGAAGTGCGTCAGAATATCGGCTCAGGATAGTGTCTGGATTTTAGTTATGGATTGCAACAGGTCCCATGTTAGGGACAGATTCCGGGCCTTAGTGAGAGATAGTTGTCAAGACCTTAGTTACTGAGAGCATCAGGGCCTCCGTTTTGAAGCAATGTCAGGGCTTCAGATGAAAACAGCATCACGGACTGGCTTGGGGCGAGTGACACGGCCTGAGTGAGGCCCAGCGTCTGTCCGTTAGCTGGGGCCACTCTCAGGGCATGACACAGGAGCAGCATCAGTGCCTTTGTTGGATCAGCATTATGGTCTTCGTTAAAGACATGATCAGGCCTTCTCTTAGGGACAGCGTCAGGGCTTACTTAGGGACATTTTCAGGACCTTGGTAAGTGATGGGTTGGTCAATTAGCTCAGGAGAGTGTGAGGACTTTAGATATTGAGGGCAACAGGGCCCTAGTCAGGGACAGTGTGAGGCCCTGACTCAGGACGAACATCCAGGCCTTAGTTAGTGACAGTGTCACGGCGTTGGGACTCAATTCAGGTCCTGAAGTCGGCACAGCATAAGAGCTTCAGTTGGCATAAGAGGCAAGATATTAGCTAGGTACAGGGTGGGGGTAAACTCTAGGGATCGTGTCAGCAAACGACCTAGGGATAGCGTCAAGGCCTGCGTTACTGAGAACCTCAGGGGCTTATTTAGGACCAGCATCAGGGCCGGACAGAGGGCCAGCAACAAGGCCTGAGTGAGACCCAGTGTCAGGCCCCCTGGCTGGAGGCACCGTCAGGGCGTGTCCTGGGAGCAGCAGCAGGGCCTTTGTTGGGTCAGCATTCGCATCATAATGAAAGACATCAAGAGGGCCTGAGTGAGTCACAGAATCCAGGCCTCAGTCAGGGAAAGCTTCAGGGCCTGAGTTTGGCACAGCCTCAGCTCTTACTTCAGGAAAGCGACAGGGCTTTCTTTGGGACAGGGTCAGGACCCTGGTTAGAAATGTGTCAGGATATTAGCTCAGGAGAGTGTCCGGATTTTAGTTATTGATTGTAGCACGTCCCATGTTAGGGACAAGTTGCAGGCCTTAGTGAGAGATAGTGTCAGGGACTTAGTTAGGATTAGTCAGGGCCTTAGTTAGGCAGAGTATTAGGGTTTCAGTTAGGATCAGATGCAGGGCATCAGCTTGGGACAGAGTCACGTTCCGAGCCAGGGATAGTGTGAGGAAATGACGTAGGGTTGCTGTCAAGACCTTAGTTACTTAGAGAATCAGGGCCTAATTGAGGACCTGTGTCAGGGCTTCGTGTAGGGAAAGCATCAGAACCTCACTTAGGGAGAACATCTAGGCCTGAGTGAAGCCTAGCGTCAGCCCCCTAGCTGGAGACACAGTCAGGGCACGACGGAGGAGCAGCATCAGGGCCTTTGTTGGTTCGGCATTCGGGTCATAGTGAAAGACATGAGCAGGTCCCGAGTGAGTCACAGAATCCAGGCCTCCGTTAGGGAAAGCTTCAGGGCCTGAGTTAGGCAGAGCCTCCGGTATTCACTCAAGGACAGTAACAGGGCACTCTCTGGGACAGTGTCAGGATCGTGGATAGAAGTGCGTCAGAACGTGAGCTCAGGATAGTGTCTGGATTTTACTTATTGATTGCAGCAGGTCCCATGTTAGGGACAGATTCCGGGCCTTAGCGAGAGGTCGTGTCAAGGCCTTAGGTAGGATTAGTCAGGGCCTTCGTTACGGAGAGTGTTAGGGTTTCATTTAGGATAAGATGCAGGACATGAGCTTGGGACAGAGTCAGGTTCCGGGCCAGGGATAGTGTCAGGAAACGACCAAGGGAAAGGGTTAAAACCTGAGTTATTGAGAGCATCGGGGCCTTGCCTAGGACCAGAGCCAGGCCCTAAATCACGACCACTGCCAGGGCTTCATATACGGACAGCATCAGAGCCTAACTGAGGTACAGCCCAAGTGCCTAAGTGAGGCCTCTCTTTAGGATCTGAGTTAGGGAAAGTGTCAGGGCATGACTTGTGAGCAGCATAAAGGCCTCTGTGGGATCAACGTTAGGGTCTTCATTAAAGACATTATCAGGGCCTCTGTTAAGCAGAGCCTCAGGGCCTCCGTTATGGACAGCATCAAGGATTAATTTGGGCCAGTTTCAGGACCTTGGTAAGACCTGGGTCCAGGATATTAGCTCAGGATACTATCAGGACTTTAGATATGGCCGGCAGCTGGGCCTTAGTTAGCGACAGTGCCAGGGCCTGAGGTAGGACTAGCATCATGGCCTTTGTTAGGTACAGTGTCAGAGACGGAGCTAGGAGTTTTTTCAGGGTCTGAGTTCGGTGTAGTGTCAGGGCCTGAGTTAGGACAAGTCTCCAGGCCTTAGTTAGGGAGAGTTTCACAGCCTCGGGAGTAATTTCAGGGCCTTATTTAGGGACAGCATCAGGGATTTAGTTAGCATGAGAGGAGCCATTCCTGCTAGCACCTTGAAAGCCGACACACGCAAATGCAAAAGTGAACCATGCACGCTGCTGTGAAGGAATATTCCACAGCAGTTGAGTACATTTTCTTTAAGGTTAACAAGAGTTTAAAAATTATTTTTTTAAGGAAACAATATTCACGAGTTGCAAGAATTTCATCCTAAAGAAGAATCTCTTTAGCTAAACTGGACATTAGTTAAGGACAAGGTTAGGTTAAGGTCTAGGGCTAGTGTCAGTTAAAATGACCTAGGGTTGGTGTCAAGGCCTCAGTTACATAGAGAATCAGGGCCTAATTTATGACCTTTGTCAAGGTTTCTGGTAGGGACAGCGTCAGAGCCTGACATAGGGAGAGCGTCAGGGCCTGGGTGAGGCCTTGCGTCAGCCCCCTAGCTGCAGACACTGTCAGGGCGTGACTTAGGGGCAGCATCACAGGCTTTGTTGGGTCAGCATTCGGGTCATAGTGAAAGACATGAGCAGGGCTTGAGTGAGTCACAGAAGCAAGGCCTCGGTTATGGAAAGCTTCAGGGCCTGAGTTAGGCAGAGCCTCCGGTATTCACTTAAGGACAGTAACAGGGCTTTCTTTGGGACAGTGTCAGGATTGTGGATAGAAGTGCGTCAGAATATCGGCTCAGGATAGTGTCTGGATTTTAGTTATGGATTGCAACAGGTCCCATGTTAGGGACAGATTCCGGGCCTTAGTGAGAGATAGTTGTCAAGACCTTAGTTACTGAGAGCATCAGGGCCTCCGTTTTGAAGCAATGTCAGGGCTTCAGATGAAAACAGCATCACGGACTGGCTTGGGGCGAGTGACACGGCCTGAGTGAGGCCCAGCGTCTGTCCGTTAGCTGGGGCCACTCTCAGGGCATGACACAGGAGCAGCATCAGTGCCTTTGTTGGATCAGCATTATGGTCTTCGTTAAAGACATGATCAGGCCTTCTCTTAGGGACAGCGTCAGGGCTTACTTAGGGACATTTTCAGGACCTTGGTAAGTGATGGGTTGGTCAATTAGCTCAGGAGAGTGTGAGGACTTTAGATATTGAGGGCAACAGGGCCCTAGTCAGGGACAGTGTGAGGCCCTGACTCAGGACGAACATCCAGGCCTTAGTTAGTGACAGTGTCACGGCGTTGGGACTCAATTCAGGTCCTGAAGTCGGCACAGCATAAGAGCTTCAGTTGGCATAAGAGGCAAGATATTAGCTAGGTACAGGGTGGGGGTAAACTCTAGGGATCGTGTCAGCAAACGACCTAGGGATAGCGTCAAGGCCTGCGTTACTGAGAACCTCAGGGGCTTATTTAGGACCAGCATCAGGGCCGGACAGAGGGCCAGCAACAAGGCCTGAGTGAGACCCAGTGTCAGGCCCCCTGGCTGGAGGCACCGTCAGGGCGTGTCCTGGGAGCAGCAGCAGGGCCTTTGTTGGGTCAGCATTCGCATCATAATGAAAGACATCAAGAGGGCCTGAGTGAGTCACAGAATCCAGGCCTCAGTCAGGGAAAGCTTCAGGGCCTGAGTTTGGCACAGCCTCAGCTCTTACTTCAGGAAAGCGACAGGGCTTTCTTTGGGACAGGGTCAGGACCCTGGTTAGAAATGTGTCAGGATATTAGCTCAGGAGAGTGTCCGGATTTTAGTTATTGATTGTAGCACGTCCCATGTTAGGGACAAGTTGCAGGCCTTAGTGAGAGATAGTGTCAGGGACTTAGTTAGGATTAGTCAGGGCCTTAGTTAGGCAGAGTATTAGGGTTTCAGTTAGGATCAGATGCAGGGCATCAGCTTGGGACAGAGTCACGTTCCGAGCCAGGGATAGTGTGAGGAAATGACGTAGGGTTGCTGTCAAGACCTTAGTTACTTAGAGAATCAGGGCCTAATTGAGGACCTGTGTCAGGGCTTCGTGTAGGGAAAGCATCAGAACCTCACTTAGGGAGAACATCTAGGCCTGAGTGAAGCCTAGCGTCAGCCCCCTAGCTGGAGACACAGTCAGGGCACGACGGAGGAGCAGCATCAGGGCCTTTGTTGGTTCGGCATTCGGGTCATAGTGAAAGACATGAGCAGGTCCCGAGTGAGTCACAGAATCCAGGCCTCCGTTAGGGAAAGCTTCAGGGCCTGAGTTAGGCAGAGCCTCCGGTATTCACTCAAGGACAGTAACAGGGCACTCTCTGGGACAGTGTCAGGATCGTGGATAGAAGTGCGTCAGAACGTGAGCTCAGGATAGTGTCTGGATTTTACTTATTGATTGCAGCAGGTCCCATGTTAGGGACAGATTCCGGGCCTTAGCGAGAGGTCGTGTCAAGGCCTTAGGTAGGATTAGTCAGGGCCTTCGTTACGGAGAGTGTTAGGGTTTCATTTAGGATAAGATGCAGGACATGAGCTTGGGACAGAGTCAGGTTCCGGGCCAGGGATAGTGTCAGGAAACGACCAAGGGAAAGGGTTAAAACCTGAGTTATTGAGAGCATCGGGGCCTTGCCTAGGACCAGAGCCAGGCCCTAAATCACGACCACTGCCAGGGCTTCATATATGGACAGCATCAGAGCCTAACTGAGGTACAGCCCAAGTGCCTAAGTGAGGCCTCTCTTTAGGATCTGAGTTAGGGAAAGTGTCAGGGCATGACTTGTGAGCAGCATAAAGGCCTCTGTGGGATCAACGTTAGGGTCTTCATTAAAGACATTATCAGGGCCTCTGTTAAGCAGAGCCTCAGGGCCTCCGTTATGGACAGCATCAAGGATTAATTTGGGCCAGTTTCAGGACCTTGGTAAGACCTGGGTCCAGGATATTAGCTCAGGATACTATCAGGACTTTAGATATGGCCGGCAGCTGGGCCTTAGTTAGCGACAGTGCCAGGGCCTGAGGTAGGACTAGCATCATGGCCTTTGTTAGGTACAGTGTCAGAGACGGAGCTAGGAGTTTTTTCAGGGTCTGAGTTCGGTGTAGTGTCAGGGCCTGAGTTAGGACAAGTCTCCAGGCCTTAGTTAGGGAGAGTTTCACAGCCTCGGGAGTAATTTCAGGGCCTTATTTAGGGACAGCATCAGGGATTTAGTTAGCATGAGAGGAGCCATTCCTGCTAGCACCTTGAAAGCCGACACACGCAAATGCAAAAGTGAACCATGCACGCTGCTGTGAAGGAATATTCCACAGCAGTTGAGTACATTTTCTTTAAGGTTAACAAGAGTTTAAAAATTATTTTTTTAAGGAAACAATATTCACGAGTTGCAAGAATTTCATCCTAAAGAAGAATCTCTTTAGCTAAACTGGACATTAGTTAAGGACAAGGTTAGGTTAAGGTCTAGGGCTAGTGTCAGTTAAAATGACCTAGGGTTGGTGTCAAGGCCTCAGTTACATAGAGAATCAGGGCCTAATTTATGACCTTTGTCAAGGTTTCTGGTAGGGACAGCGTCAGAGCCTGACATAGGGAGAGCGTCAGGGCCTGGGTGAGGCCTTGCGTCAGCCCCCTAGCTGCAGACACTGTCAGGGCGTGACTTAGGGGCAGCATCACAGGCTTTGTTGGGTCAGCATTCGGGTCATAGTGAAAGACATGAGCAGGGCTTGAGTGAGTCACAGAAGCAAGGCCTCGGTTATGGAAAGCTTCAGGGCCTGAGTTAGGCAGAGCCTCCGGTATTCACTTAAGGACAGTAACAGGGCTTTCTTTGGGACAGTGTCAGGATTGTGGATAGAAGTGCGTCAGAATATCGGCTCAGGATAGTGTCTGGATTTTAGTTATGGATTGCAACAGGTCCCATGTTAGGGACAGATTCCGGGCCTTAGTGAGAGATAGTTGTCAAGACCTTAGTTACTGAGAGCATCAGGGCCTCCGTTTTGAAGCAATGTCAGGGCTTCAGATGAAAACAGCATCACGGACTGGCTTGGGGCGAGTGACACGGCCTGAGTGAGGCCCAGCGTCTGTCCGTTAGCTGGGGCCACTCTCAGGGCATGACACAGGAGCAGCATCAGTGCCTTTGTTGGATCAGCATTATGGTCTTCGTTAAAGACATGATCAGGCCTTCTCTTAGGGACAGCGTCAGGGCTTACTTAGGGACATTTTCAGGACCTTGGTAAGTGATGGGTTGGTCAATTAGCTCAGGAGAGTGTGAGGACTTTAGATATTGAGGGCAACAGGGCCCTAGTCAGGGACAGTGTGAGGCCCTGACTCAGGACGAACATCCAGGCCTTAGTTAGTGACAGTGTCACGGCGTTGGGACTCAATTCAGGTCCTGAAGTCGGCACAGCATAAGAGCTTCAGTTGGCATAAGAGGCAAGATATTAGCTAGGTACAGGGTGGGGGTAAACTCTAGGGATCGTGTCAGCAAACGACCTAGGGATAGCGTCAAGGCCTGCGTTACTGAGAACCTCAGGGGCTTATTTAGGACCAGCATCAGGGCCGGACAGAGGGCCAGCAACAAGGCCTGAGTGAGACCCAGTGTCAGGCCCCCTGGCTGGAGGCACCGTCAGGGCGTGTCCTGGGAGCAGCAGCAGGGCCTTTGTTGGGTCAGCATTCGCATCATAATGAAAGACATCAAGAGGGCCTGAGTGAGTCACAGAATCCAGGCCTCAGTCAGGGAAAGCTTCAGGGCCTGAGTTTGGCACAGCCTCAGCTCTTACTTCAGGAAAGCGACAGGGCTTTCTTTGGGACAGGGTCAGGACCCTGGTTAGAAATGTGTCAGGATATTAGCTCAGGAGAGTGTCCGGATTTTAGTTATTGATTGTAGCACGTCCCATGTTAGGGACAAGTTGCAGGCCTTAGTGAGAGATAGTGTCAGGGACTTAGTTAGGATTAGTCAGGGCCTTAGTTAGGCAGAGTATTAGGGTTTCAGTTAGGATCAGATGCAGGGCATCAGCTTGGGACAGAGTCACGTTCCGAGCCAGGGATAGTGTGAGGAAATGACGTAGGGTTGCTGTCAAGACCTTAGTTACTTAGAGAATCAGGGCCTAATTGAGGACCTGTGTCAGGGCTTCGTGTAGGGAAAGCATCAGAACCTCACTTAGGGAGAACATCTAGGCCTGAGTGAAGCCTAGCGTCAGCCCCCTAGCTGGAGACACAGTCAGGGCACGACGGAGGAGCAGCATCAGGGCCTTTGTTGGTTCGGCATTCGGGTCATAGTGAAAGACATGAGCAGGTCCCGAGTGAGTCACAGAATCCAGGCCTCCGTTAGGGAAAGCTTCAGGGCCTGAGTTAGGCAGAGCCTCCGGTATTCACTCAAGGACAGTAACAGGGCACTCTCTGGGACAGTGTCAGGATCGTGGATAGAAGTGCGTCAGAACGTGAGCTCAGGATAGTGTCTGGATTTTACTTATTGATTGCAGCAGGTCCCATGTTAGGGACAGATTCCGGGCCTTAGCGAGAGGTCGTGTCAAGGCCTTAGGTAGGATTAGTCAGGGCCTTCGTTACGGAGAGTGTTAGGGTTTCATTTAGGATAAGATGCAGGACATGAGCTTGGGACAGAGTCAGGTTCCGGGCCAGGGATAGTGTCAGGAAACGACCAAGGGAAAGGGTTAAAACCTGAGTTATTGAGAGCATCGGGGCCTTGCCTAGGACCAGAGCCAGGCCCTAAATCACGACCACTGCCAGGGCTTCATATATGGACAGCATCAGAGCCTAACTGAGGTACAGCCCAAGTGCCTAAGTGAGGCCTCTCTTTAGGATCTGAGTTAGGGAAAGTGTCAGGGCATGACTTGTGAGCAGCATAAAGGCCTCTGTGGGATCAACGTTAGGGTCTTCATTAAAGACATTATCAGGGCCTCTGTTAAGCAGAGCCTCAGGGCCTCCGTTATGGACAGCATCAAGGATTAATTTGGGCCAGTTTCAGGACCTTGGTAAGACCTGGGTCCAGGATATTAGCTCAGGATACTATCAGGACTTTAGATATGGCCGGCAGCTGGGCCTTAGTTAGCGACAGTGCCAGGGCCTGAGGTAGGACTAGCATCATGGCCTTTGTTAGGTACAGTGTCAGAGACGGAGCTAGGAGTTTTTTCAGGGTCTGAGTTCGGTGTAGTGTCAGGGCCTGAGTTAGGACAAGTCTCCAGGCCTTAGTTAGGGAGAGTTTCACAGCCTCGGGAGTAATTTCAGGGCCTTATTTAGGGACAGCATCAGGGATTTAGTTAGCATGAGAGGAGCCATTCCTGCTAGCACCTTGAAAGCCGACACACGCAAATGCAAAAGTGAACCATGCACGCTGCTGTGAAGGAATATTCCACAGCAGTTGAGTACATTTTCTTTAAGGTTAACAAGAGTTTAAAAATTATTTTTTTAAGGAAACAATATTCACGAGTTGCAAGAATTTCATCCTAAAGAAGAATCTCTTTAGCTAAACTGGACATTAGTTAAGGACAAGGTTAGGTTAAGGTCTAGGGCTAGTGTCAGTTAAAATGACCTAGGGTTGGTGTCAAGGCCTCAGTTACATAGAGAATCAGGGCCTAATTTATGACCTTTGTCAAGGTTTCTGGTAGGGACAGCGTCAGAGCCTGACATAGGGAGAGCGTCAGGGCCTGGGTGAGGCCTTGCGTCAGCCCCCTAGCTGCAGACACTGTCAGGGCGTGACTTAGGGGCAGCATCACAGGCTTTGTTGGGTCAGCATTCGGGTCATAGTGAAAGACATGAGCAGGGCTTGAGTGAGTCACAGAAGCAAGGCCTCGGTTATGGAAAGCTTCAGGGCCTGAGTTAGGCAGAGCCTCCGGTATTCACTTAAGGACAGTAACAGGGCTTTCTTTGGGACAGTGTCAGGATTGTGGATAGAAGTGCGTCAGAATATCGGCTCAGGATAGTGTCTGGATTTTAGTTATGGATTGCAACAGGTCCCATGTTAGGGACAGATTCCGGGCCTTAGTGAGAGATAGTTGTCAAGACCTTAGTTACTGAGAGCATCAGGGCCTCCGTTTTGAAGCAATGTCAGGGCTTCAGATGAAAACAGCATCACGGACTGGCTTGGGGCGAGTGACACGGCCTGAGTGAGGCCCAGCGTCTGTCCGTTAGCTGGGGCCACTCTCAGGGCATGACACAGGAGCAGCATCAGTGCCTTTGTTGGATCAGCATTATGGTCTTCGTTAAAGACATGATCAGGCCTTCTCTTAGGGACAGCGTCAGGGCTTACTTAGGGACATTTTCAGGACCTTGGTAAGTGATGGGTTGGTCAATTAGCTCAGGAGAGTGTGAGGACTTTAGATATTGAGGGCAACAGGGCCCTAGTCAGGGACAGTGTGAGGCCCTGACTCAGGACGAACATCCAGGCCTTAGTTAGTGACAGTGTCACGGCGTTGGGACTCAATTCAGGTCCTGAAGTCGGCACAGCATAAGAGCTTCAGTTGGCATAAGAGGCAAGATATTAGCTAGGTACAGGGTGGGGGTAAACTCTAGGGATCGTGTCAGCAAACGACCTAGGGATAGCGTCAAGGCCTGCGTTACTGAGAACCTCAGGGGCTTATTTAGGACCAGCATCAGGGCCGGACAGAGGGCCAGCAACAAGGCCTGAGTGAGACCCAGTGTCAGGCCCCCTGGCTGGAGGCACCGTCAGGGCGTGTCCTGGGAGCAGCAGCAGGGCCTTTGTTGGGTCAGCATTCGCATCATAATGAAAGACATCAAGAGGGCCTGAGTGAGTCACAGAATCCAGGCCTCAGTCAGGGAAAGCTTCAGGGCCTGAGTTTGGCACAGCCTCAGCTCTTACTTCAGGAAAGCGACAGGGCTTTCTTTGGGACAGGGTCAGGACCCTGGTTAGAAATGTGTCAGGATATTAGCTCAGGAGAGTGTCCGGATTTTAGTTATTGATTGTAGCACGTCCCATGTTAGGGACAAGTTGCAGGCCTTAGTGAGAGATAGTGTCAGGGACTTAGTTAGGATTAGTCAGGGCCTTAGTTAGGCAGAGTATTAGGGTTTCAGTTAGGATCAGATGCAGGGCATCAGCTTGGGACAGAGTCACGTTCCGAGCCAGGGATAGTGTGAGGAAATGACGTAGGGTTGCTGTCAAGACCTTAGTTACTTAGAGAATCAGGGCCTAATTGAGGACCTGTGTCAGGGCTTCGTGTAGGGAAAGCATCAGAACCTCACTTAGGGAGAACATCTAGGCCTGAGTGAAGCCTAGCGTCAGCCCCCTAGCTGGAGACACAGTCAGGGCACGACGGAGGAGCAGCATCAGGGCCTTTGTTGGTTCGGCATTCGGGTCATAGTGAAAGACATGAGCAGGTCCCGAGTGAGTCACAGAATCCAGGCCTCCGTTAGGGAAAGCTTCAGGGCCTGAGTTAGGCAGAGCCTCCGGTATTCACTCAAGGACAGTAACAGGGCACTCTCTGGGACAGTGTCAGGATCGTGGATAGAAGTGCGTCAGAACGTGAGCTCAGGATAGTGTCTGGATTTTACTTATTGATTGCAGCAGGTCCCATGTTAGGGACAGATTCCGGGCCTTAGCGAGAGGTCGTGTCAAGGCCTTAGGTAGGATTAGTCAGGGCCTTCGTTACGGAGAGTGTTAGGGTTTCATTTAGGATAAGATGCAGGACATGAGCTTGGGACAGAGTCAGGTTCCGGGCCAGGGATAGTGTCAGGAAACGACCAAGGGAAAGGGTTAAAACCTGAGTTATTGAGAGCATCGGGGCCTTGCCTAGGACCAGAGCCAGGCCCTAAATCACGACCACTGCCAGGGCTTCATATACGGACAGCATCAGAGCCTAACTGAGGTACAGCCCAAGTGCCTAAGTGAGGCCTCTCTTTAGGATCTGAGTTAGGGAAAGTGTCAGGGCATGACTTGTGAGCAGCATAAAGGCCTCTGTGGGATCAACGTTAGGGTCTTCATTAAAGACATTATCAGGGCCTCTGTTAAGCAGAGCCTCAGGGCCTCCTTTATGGACAGCATCAAGGATTAATTTGGGCCAGTTTCAGGACCTTGGTAAGACCTGGGTCCAGGATATTAGCTCAGGATACTATCAGGACTTTAGATATGGCCGGCAGCTGGGCCTTAGTTAGCGACAGTGCCAGGGCCTGAGGTAGGACTAGCATCATGGCCTTTGTTAGGTACAGTGTCAGAGACGGAGCTAGGAGTTTTTTCAGGGTCTGAGTTCGGTGTAGTGTCAGGGCCTGAGTTAGGACAAGTCTCCAGGCCTTAGTTAGGGAGAGTTTCACAGCCTCGGGAGTAATTTCAGGGCCTTATTTAGGGACAGCATCAGGGATTTAGTTAGCATGAGAGGAGCCATTCCTGCTAGCACCTTGAAAGCCGACACACGCAAATGCAAAAGTGAACCATGCACGCTGCTGTGAAGGAATATTCCACAGCAGTTGAGTACATTTTCTTTAAGGTTAACAAGAGTTTAAAAATTATTTTTTTAAGGAAACAATATTCACGAGTTGCAAGAATTTCATCCTAAAGAAGAATCTCTTTAGCTAAACTGGACATTAGTTAAGGACAAGGTTAGGTTAAGGTCTAGGGCTAGTGTCAGTTAAAATGACCTAGGGTTGGTGTCAAGGCCTCAGTTACATAGAGAATCAGGGCCTAATTTATGACCTTTGTCAAGGTTTCTGGTAGGGACAGCGTCAGAGCCTGACATAGGGAGAGCGTCAGGGCCTGGGTGAGGCCTTGCGTCAGCCCCCTAGCTGCAGACACTGTCAGGGCGTGACTTAGGGGCAGCATCACAGGCTTTGTTGGGTCAGCATTCGGGTCATAGTGAAAGACATGAGCAGGGCTTGAGTGAGTCACAGAAGCAAGGCCTCGGTTATGGAAAGCTTCAGGGCCTGAGTTAGGCAGAGCCTCCGGTATTCACTTAAGGACAGTAACAGGGCTTTCTTTGGGACAGTGTCAGGATTGTGGATAGAAGTGCGTCAGAATATCGGCTCAGGATAGTGTCTGGATTTTAGTTATGGATTGCAACAGGTCCCATGTTAGGGACAGATTCCGGGCCTTAGTGAGAGATAGTTGTCAAGACCTTAGTTACTGAGAGCATCAGGGCCTCCGTTTTGAAGCAATGTCAGGGCTTCAGATGAAAACAGCATCACGGACTGGCTTGGGGCGAGTGACACGGCCTGAGTGAGGCCCAGCGTCTGTCCGTTAGCTGGGGCCACTCTCAGGGCATGACACAGGAGCAGCATCAGTGCCTTTGTTGGATCAGCATTATGGTCTTCGTTAAAGACATGATCAGGCCTTCTCTTAGGGACAGCGTCAGGGCTTACTTAGGGACATTTTCAGGACCTTGGTAAGTGATGGGTTGGTCAATTAGCTCAGGAGAGTGTGAGGACTTTAGATATTGAGGGCAACAGGGCCCTAGTCAGGGACAGTGTGAGGCCCTGACTCAGGACGAACATCCAGGCCTTAGTTAGTGACAGTGTCACGGCGTTGGGACTCAATTCAGGTCCTGAAGTCGGCACAGCATAAGAGCTTCAGTTGGCATAAGAGGCAAGATATTAGCTAGGTACAGGGTGGGGGTAAACTCTAGGGATCGTGTCAGCAAACGACCTAGGGATAGCGTCAAGGCCTGCGTTACTGAGAACCTCAGGGGCTTATTTAGGACCAGCATCAGGGCCGGACAGAGGGCCAGCAACAAGGCCTGAGTGAGACCCAGTGTCAGGCCCCCTGGCTGGAGGCACCGTCAGGGCGTGTCCTGGGAGCAGCAGCAGGGCCTTTGTTGGGTCAGCATTCGCATCATAATGAAAGACATCAAGAGGGCCTGAGTGAGTCACAGAATCCAGGCCTCAGTCAGGGAAAGCTTCAGGGCCTGAGTTTGGCACAGCCTCAGCTCTTACTTCAGGAAAGCGACAGGGCTTTCTTTGGGACAGGGTCAGGACCCTGGTTAGAAATGTGTCAGGATATTAGCTCAGGAGAGTGTCCGGATTTTAGTTATTGATTGTAGCACGTCCCATGTTAGGGACAAGTTGCAGGCCTTAGTGAGAGATAGTGTCAGGGACTTAGTTAGGATTAGTCAGGGCCTTAGTTAGGCAGAGTATTAGGGTTTCAGTTAGGATCAGATGCAGGGCATCAGCTTGGGACAGAGTCACGTTCCGAGCCAGGGATAGTGTGAGGAAATGACGTAGGGTTGCTGTCAAGACCTTAGTTACTTAGAGAATCAGGGCCTAATTGAGGACCTGTGTCAGGGCTTCGTGTAGGGAAAGCATCAGAACCTCACTTAGGGAGAACATCTAGGCCTGAGTGAAGCCTAGCGTCAGCCCCCTAGCTGGAGACACAGTCAGGGCACGACGGAGGAGCAGCATCAGGGCCTTTGTTGGTTCGGCATTCGGGTCATAGTGAAAGACATGAGCAGGTCCCGAGTGAGTCACAGAATCCAGGCCTCCGTTAGGGAAAGCTTCAGGGCCTGAGTTAGGCAGAGCCTCCGGTATTCACTCAAGGACAGTAACAGGGCACTCTCTGGGACAGTGTCAGGATCGTGGATAGAAGTGCGTCAGAACGTGAGCTCAGGATAGTGTCTGGATTTTACTTATTGATTGCAGCAGGTCCCATGTTAGGGACAGATTCCGGGCCTTAGCGAGAGGTCGTGTCAAGGCCTTAGGTAGGATTAGTCAGGGCCTTCGTTACGGAGAGTGTTAGGGTTTCATTTAGGATAAGATGCAGGACATGAGCTTGGGACAGAGTCAGGTTCCGGGCCAGGGATAGTGTCAGGAAACGACCAAGGGAAAGGGTTAAAACCTGAGTTATTGAGAGCATCGGGGCCTTGCCTAGGACCAGAGCCAGGCCCTAAATCACGACCACTGCCAGGGCTTCATATACGGACAGCATCAGAGCCTAACTGAGGTACAGCCCAAGTGCCTAAGTGAGGCCTCTCTTTAGGATCTGAGTTAGGGAAAGTGTCAGGGCATGACTTGTGAGCAGCATAAAGGCCTCTGTGGGATCAACGTTAGGGTCTTCATTAAAGACATTATCAGGGCCTCTGTTAAGCAGAGCCTCAGGGCCTCCTTTATGGACAGCATCAAGGATTAATTTGGGCCAGTTTCAGGACCTTGGTTAGACCTGGGTCCAGGATATTAGCTCAGGATACTATCAGGACTTTAGATATGGCCGGCAGCTGGGCCTTAGTTAGCGACAGTGCCAGGGCCTGAGGTAGGACTAGCATCATGGCCTTTGTTAGGTACAGTGTCAGAGACGGAGCTAGGAGTTTTTTCAGGGTCTGAGTTCGGTGTAGTGTCAGGGCCTGAGTTAGGACAAGTCTCCAGGCCTTAGTTAGGGAGAGTTTCACAGCCTCGGGAGTAATTTCAGGGCCTTATTTAGGGACAGCATCAGGGATTTAGTTAGCATGAGAGGAGCCATTCCTGCTAGCACCTTGAAAGCCGACACACGCAAATGCAAAAGTGAACCATGCACGCTGCTGTGAAGGAATATTCCACAGCAGTTGAGTACATTTTCTTTAAGGTTAACAAGAGTTTAAAAATTATTTTTTTAAGGAAACAATATTCACGAGTTGCAAGAATTTCATCCTAAAGAAGAATCTCTTTAGCTAAACTGGACATTAGTTAAGGACAAGGTTAGGTTAAGGTCTAGGGCTAGTGTCAGTTAAAATGACCTAGGGTTGGTGTCAAGGCCTCAGTTACATAGAGAATCAGGGCCTAATTTATGACCTTTGTCAAGGTTTCTGGTAGGGACAGCGTCAGAGCCTGACATAGGGAGAGCGTCAGGGCCTGGGTGAGGCCTTGCGTCAGCCCCCTAGCTGCAGACACTGTCAGGGCGTGACTTAGGGGCAGCATCACAGGCTTTGTTGGGTCAGCATTCGGGTCATAGTGAAAGACATGAGCAGGGCTTGAGTGAGTCACAGAAGCAAGGCCTCGGTTATGGAAAGCTTCAGGGCCTGAGTTAGGCAGAGCCTCCGGTATTCACTTAAGGACAGTAACAGGGCTTTCTTTGGGACAGTGTCAGGATTGTGGATAGAAGTGCGTCAGAATATCGGCTCAGGATAGTGTCTGGATTTTAGTTATGGATTGCAACAGGTCCCATGTTAGGGACAGATTCCGGGCCTTAGTGAGAGATAGTTGTCAAGACCTTAGTTACTGAGAGCATCAGGGCCTCCGTTTTGAAGCAATGTCAGGGCTTCAGATGAAAACAGCATCACGGACTGGCTTGGGGCGAGTGACACGGCCTGAGTGAGGCCCAGCGTCTGTCCGTTAGCTGGGGCCACTCTCAGGGCATGACACAGGAGCAGCATCAGTGCCTTTGTTGGATCAGCATTATGGTCTTCGTTAAAGACATGATCAGGCCTTCTCTTAGGGACAGCGTCAGGGCTTACTTAGGGACATTTTCAGGACCTTGGTAAGTGATGGGTTGGTCAATTAGCTCAGGAGAGTGTGAGGACTTTAGATATTGAGGGCAACAGGGCCCTAGTCAGGGACAGTGTGAGGCCCTGACTCAGGACGAACATCCAGGCCTTAGTTAGTGACAGTGTCACGGCGTTGGGACTCAATTCAGGTCCTGAAGTCGGCACAGCATAAGAGCTTCAGTTGGCATAAGAGGCAAGATATTAGCTAGGTACAGGGTGGGGGTAAACTCTAGGGATCGTGTCAGCAAACGACCTAGGGATAGCGTCAAGGCCTGCGTTACTGAGAACCTCAGGGGCTTATTTAGGACCAGCATCAGGGCCGGACAGAGGGCCAGCAACAAGGCCTGAGTGAGACCCAGTGTCAGGCCCCCTGGCTGGAGGCACCGTCAGGGCGTGTCCTGGGAGCAGCAGCAGGGCCTTTGTTGGGTCAGCATTCGCATCATAATGAAAGACATCAAGAGGGCCTGAGTGAGTCACAGAATCCAGGCCTCAGTCAGGGAAAGCTTCAGGGCCTGAGTTTGGCACAGCCTCAGCTCTTACTTCAGGAAAGCGACAGGGCTTTCTTTGGGACAGGGTCAGGACCCTGGTTAGAAATGTGTCAGGATATTAGCTCAGGAGAGTGTCCGGATTTTAGTTATTGATTGTAGCACGTCCCATGTTAGGGACAAGTTGCAGGCCTTAGTGAGAGATAGTGTCAGGGACTTAGTTAGGATTAGTCAGGGCCTTAGTTAGGCAGAGTATTAGGGTTTCAGTTAGGATCAGATGCAGGGCATCAGCTTGGGACAGAGTCACGTTCCGAGCCAGGGATAGTGTGAGGAAATGACGTAGGGTTGCTGTCAAGACCTTAGTTACTTAGAGAATCAGGGCCTAATTGAGGACCTGTGTCAGGGCTTCGTGTAGGGAAAGCATCAGAACCTCACTTAGGGAGAACATCTAGGCCTGAGTGAAGCCTAGCGTCAGCCCCCTAGCTGGAGACACAGTCAGGGCACGACGGAGGAGCAGCATCAGGGCCTTTGTTGGTTCGGCATTCGGGTCATAGTGAAAGACATGAGCAGGTCCCGAGTGAGTCACAGAATCCAGGCCTCCGTTAGGGAAAGCTTCAGGGCCTGAGTTAGGCAGAGCCTCCGGTATTCACTCAAGGACAGTAACAGGGCACTCTCTGGGACAGTGTCAGGATCGTGGATAGAAGTGCGTCAGAACGTGAGCTCAGGATAGTGTCTGGATTTTACTTATTGATTGCAGCAGGTCCCATGTTAGGGACAGATTCCGGGCCTTAGCGAGAGGTCGTGTCAAGGCCTTAGGTAGGATTAGTCAGGGCCTTCGTTACGGAGAGTGTTAGGGTTTCATTTAGGATAAGATGCAGGACATGAGCTTGGGACAGAGTCAGGTTCCGGGCCAGGGATAGTGTCAGGAAACGACCAAGGGAAAGGGTTAAAACCTGAGTTATTGAGAGCATCGGGGCCTTGCCTAGGACCAGAGCCAGGCCCTAAATCACGACCACTGCCAGGGCTTCATATACGGACAGCATCAGAGCCTAACTGAGGTACAGCCCAAGTGCCTAAGTGAGGCCTCTCTTTAGGATCTGAGTTAGGGAAAGTGTCAGGGCATGACTTGTGAGCAGCATAAAGGCCTCTGTGGGATCAACGTTAGGGTCTTCATTAAAGACATTATCAGGGCCTCTGTTAAGCAGAGCCTCAGGGCCTCCTTTATGGACAGCATCAAGGATTAATTTGGGCCAGTTTCAGGACCTTGGTTAGACCTGGGTCCAGGATATTAGCTCAGGATACTATCAGGACTTTAGATATGGCCGGCAGCTGGGCCTTAGTTAGCGACAGTGCCAGGGCCTGAGGTAGGACTAGCATCATGGCCTTTGTTAGGTACAGTGTCAGAGACGGAGCTAGGAGTTTTTTCAGGGTCTGAGTTCGGTGTAGTGTCAGGGCCTGAGTTAGGACAAGTCTCCAGGCCTTAGTTAGGGAGAGTTTCACAGCCTCGGGAGTAATTTCAGGGCCTTATTTAGGGACAGCATCAGGGATTTAGTTAGCATGAGAGGAGCCATTCCTGCTAGCACCTTGAAAGCCGACACACGCAAATGCAAAAGTGAACCATGCACGCTGCTGTGAAGGAATATTCCACAGCAGTTGAGTACATTTTCTTTAAGGTTAACAAGAGTTTAAAAATTATTTTTTTAAGGAAACAATATTCACGAGTTGCAAGAATTTCATCCTAAAGAAGAATCTCTTTAGCTAAACTGGACATTAGTTAAGGACAAGGTTAGGTTAAGGTCTAGGGCTAGTGTCAGTTAAAATGACCTAGGGTTGGTGTCAAGGCCTCAGTTACATAGAGAATCAGGGCCTAATTTATGACCTTTGTCAAGGTTTCTGGTAGGGACAGCGTCAGAGCCTGACATAGGGAGAGCGTCAGGGCCTGGGTGAGGCCTTGCGTCAGCCCCCTAGCTGCAGACACTGTCAGGGCGTGACTTAGGGGCAGCATCACAGGCTTTGTTGGGTCAGCATTCGGGTCATAGTGAAAGACATGAGCAGGGCTTGAGTGAGTCACAGAAGCAAGGCCTCGGTTATGGAAAGCTTCAGGGCCTGAGTTAGGCAGAGCCTCCGGTATTCACTTAAGGACAGTAACAGGGCTTTCTTTGGGACAGTGTCAGGATTGTGGATAGAAGTGCGTCAGAATATCGGCTCAGGATAGTGTCTGGATTTTAGTTATGGATTGCAACAGGTCCCATGTTAGGGACAGATTCCGGGCCTTAGTGAGAGATAGTTGTCAAGACCTTAGTTACTGAGAGCATCAGGGCCTCCGTTTTGAAGCAATGTCAGGGCTTCAGATGAAAACAGCATCACGGACTGGCTTGGGGCGAGTGACACGGCCTGAGTGAGGCCCAGCGTCTGTCCGTTAGCTGGGGCCACTCTCAGGGCATGACACAGGAGCAGCATCAGTGCCTTTGTTGGATCAGCATTATGGTCTTCGTTAAAGACATGATCAGGCCTTCTCTTAGGGACAGCGTCAGGGCTTACTTAGGGACATTTTCAGGACCTTGGTAAGTGATGGGTTGGTCAATTAGCTCAGGAGAGTGTGAGGACTTTAGATATTGAGGGCAACAGGGCCCTAGTCAGGGACAGTGTGAGGCCCTGACTCAGGACGAACATCCAGGCCTTAGTTAGTGACAGTGTCACGGCGTTGGGACTCAATTCAGGTCCTGAAGTCGGCACAGCATAAGAGCTTCAGTTGGCATAAGAGGCAAGATATTAGCTAGGTACAGGGTGGGGGTAAACTCTAGGGATCGTGTCAGCAAACGACCTAGGGATAGCGTCAAGGCCTGCGTTACTGAGAACCTCAGGGGCTTATTTAGGACCAGCATCAGGGCCGGACAGAGGGCCAGCAACAAGGCCTGAGTGAGACCCAGTGTCAGGCCCCCTGGCTGGAGGCACCGTCAGGGCGTGTCCTGGGAGCAGCAGCAGGGCCTTTGTTGGGTCAGCATTCGCATCATAATGAAAGACATCAAGAGGGCCTGAGTGAGTCACAGAATCCAGGCCTCAGTCAGGGAAAGCTTCAGGGCCTGAGTTTGGCACAGCCTCAGCTCTTACTTCAGGAAAGCGACAGGGCTTTCTTTGGGACAGGGTCAGGACCCTGGTTAGAAATGTGTCAGGATATTAGCTCAGGAGAGTGTCCGGATTTTAGTTATTGATTGTAGCACGTCCCATGTTAGGGACAAGTTGCAGGCCTTAGTGAGAGATAGTGTCAGGGACTTAGTTAGGATTAGTCAGGGCCTTAGTTAGGCAGAGTATTAGGGTTTCAGTTAGGATCAGATGCAGGGCATCAGCTTGGGACAGAGTCACGTTCCGAGCCAGGGATAGTGTGAGGAAATGACGTAGGGTTGCTGTCAAGACCTTAGTTACTTAGAGAATCAGGGCCTAATTGAGGACCTGTGTCAGGGCTTCGTGTAGGGAAAGCATCAGAACCTCACTTAGGGAGAACATCTAGGCCTGAGTGAAGCCTAGCGTCAGCCCCCTAGCTGGAGACACAGTCAGGGCACGACGGAGGAGCAGCATCAGGGCCTTTGTTGGTTCGGCATTCGGGTCATAGTGAAAGACATGAGCAGGTCCCGAGTGAGTCACAGAATCCAGGCCTCCGTTAGGGAAAGCTTCAGGGCCTGAGTTAGGCAGAGCCTCCGGTATTCACTCAAGGACAGTAACAGGGCACTCTCTGGGACAGTGTCAGGATCGTGGATAGAAGTGCGTCAGAACGTGAGCTCAGGATAGTGTCTGGATTTTACTTATTGATTGCAGCAGGTCCCATGTTAGGGACAGATTCCGGGCCTTAGCGAGAGGTCGTGTCAAGGCCTTAGGTAGGATTAGTCAGGGCCTTCGTTACGGAGAGTGTTAGGGTTTCATTTAGGATAAGATGCAGGACATGAGCTTGGGACAGAGTCAGGTTCCGGGCCAGGGATAGTGTCAGGAAACGACCAAGGGAAAGGGTTAAAACCTGAGTTATTGAGAGCATCGGGGCCTTGCCTAGGACCAGAGCCAGGCCCTAAATCACGACCACTGCCAGGGCTTCATATACGGACAGCATCAGAGCCTAACTGAGGTACAGCCCAAGTGCCTAAGTGAGGCCTCTCTTTAGGATCTGAGTTAGGGAAAGTGTCAGGGCATGACTTGTGAGCAGCATAAAGGCCTCTGTGGGATCAACGTTAGGGTCTTCATTAAAGACATTATCAGGGCCTCTGTTAAGCAGAGCCTCAGGGCCTCCTTTATGGACAGCATCAAGGATTAATTTGGGCCAGTTTCAGGACCTTGGTAAGACCTGGGTCCAGGATATTAGCTCAGGATACTATCAGGACTTTAGATATGGCCGGCAGCTGGGCCTTAGTTAGCGACAGTGCCAGGGCCTGAGGTAGGACTAGCATCATGGCCTTTGTTAGGTACAGTGTCAGAGACGGAGCTAGGAGTTTTTTCAGGGTCTGAGTTCGGTGTAGTGTCAGGGCCTGAGTTAGGACAAGTCTCCAGGCCTTAGTTAGGGAGAGTTTCACAGCCTCGGGAGTAATTTCAGGGCCTTATTTAGGGACAGCATCAGGGATTTAGTTAGCATGAGAGGAGCCATTCCTGCTAGCACCTTGAAAGCCGACACACGCAAATGCAAAAGTGAACCATGCACGCTGCTGTGAAGGAATATTCCACAGCAGTTGAGTACATTTTCTTTAAGGTTAACAAGAGTTTAAAAATTATTTTTTTAAGGAAACAATATTCACGAGTTGCAAGAATTTCATCCTAAAGAAGAATCTCTTTAGCTAAACTGGACATTAGTTAAGGACAAGGTTAGGTTAAGGTCTAGGGCTAGTGTCAGTTAAAATGACCTAGGGTTGGTGTCAAGGCCTCAGTTACATAGAGAATCAGGGCCTAATTTATGACCTTTGTCAAGGTTTCTGGTAGGGACAGCGTCAGAGCCTGACATAGGGAGAGCGTCAGGGCCTGGGTGAGGCCTTGCGTCAGCCCCCTAGCTGCAGACACTGTCAGGGCGTGACTTAGGGGCAGCATCACAGGCTTTGTTGGGTCAGCATTCGGGTCATAGTGAAAGACATGAGCAGGGCTTGAGTGAGTCACAGAAGCAAGGCCTCGGTTATGGAAAGCTTCAGGGCCTGAGTTAGGCAGAGCCTCCGGTATTCACTTAAGGACAGTAACAGGGCTTTCTTTGGGACAGTGTCAGGATTGTGGATAGAAGTGCGTCAGAATATCGGCTCAGGATAGTGTCTGGATTTTAGTTATGGATTGCAACAGGTCCCATGTTAGGGACAGATTCCGGGCCTTAGTGAGAGATAGTTGTCAAGACCTTAGTTACTGAGAGCATCAGGGCCTCCGTTTTGAAGCAATGTCAGGGCTTCAGATGAAAACAGCATCACGGACTGGCTTGGGGCGAGTGACACGGCCTGAGTGAGGCCCAGCGTCTGTCCGTTAGCTGGGGCCACTCTCAGGGCATGACACAGGAGCAGCATCAGTGCCTTTGTTGGATCAGCATTATGGTCTTCGTTAAAGACATGATCAGGCCTTCTCTTAGGGACAGCGTCAGGGCTTACTTAGGGACATTTTCAGGACCTTGGTAAGTGATGGGTTGGTCAATTAGCTCAGGAGAGTGTGAGGACTTTAGATATTGAGGGCAACAGGGCCCTAGTCAGGGACAGTGTGAGGCCCTGACTCAGGACGAACATCCAGGCCTTAGTTAGTGACAGTGTCACGGCGTTGGGACTCAATTCAGGTCCTGAAGTCGGCACAGCATAAGAGCTTCAGTTGGCATAAGAGGCAAGATATTAGCTAGGTACAGGGTGGGGGTAAACTCTAGGGATCGTGTCAGCAAACGACCTAGGGATAGCGTCAAGGCCTGCGTTACTGAGAACCTCAGGGGCTTATTTAGGACCAGCATCAGGGCCGGACAGAGGGCCAGCAACAAGGCCTGAGTGAGACCCAGTGTCAGGCCCCCTGGCTGGAGGCACCGTCAGGGCGTGTCCTGGGAGCAGCAGCAGGGCCTTTGTTGGGTCAGCATTCGCATCATAATGAAAGACATCAAGAGGGCCTGAGTGAGTCACAGAATCCAGGCCTCAGTCAGGGAAAGCTTCAGGGCCTGAGTTTGGCACAGCCTCAGCTCTTACTTCAGGAAAGCGACAGGGCTTTCTTTGGGACAGGGTCAGGACCCTGGTTAGAAATGTGTCAGGATATTAGCTCAGGAGAGTGTCCGGATTTTAGTTATTGATTGTAGCACGTCCCATGTTAGGGACAAGTTGCAGGCCTTAGTGAGAGATAGTGTCAGGGACTTAGTTAGGATTAGTCAGGGCCTTAGTTAGGCAGAGTATTAGGGTTTCAGTTAGGATCAGATGCAGGGCATCAGCTTGGGACAGAGTCACGTTCCGAGCCAGGGATAGTGTGAGGAAATGACGTAGGGTTGCTGTCAAGACCTTAGTTACTTAGAGAATCAGGGCCTAATTGAGGACCTGTGTCAGGGCTTCGTGTAGGGAAAGCATCAGAACCTCACTTAGGGAGAACATCTAGGCCTGAGTGAAGCCTAGCGTCAGCCCCCTAGCTGGAGACACAGTCAGGGCACGACGGAGGAGCAGCATCAGGGCCTTTGTTGGTTCGGCATTCGGGTCATAGTGAAAGACATGAGCAGGTCCCGAGTGAGTCACAGAATCCAGGCCTCCGTTAGGGAAAGCTTCAGGGCCTGAGTTAGGCAGAGCCTCCGGTATTCACTCAAGGACAGTAACAGGGCACTCTCTGGGACAGTGTCAGGATCGTGGATAGAAGTGCGTCAGAACGTGAGCTCAGGATAGTGTCTGGATTTTACTTATTGATTGCAGCAGGTCCCATGTTAGGGACAGATTCCGGGCCTTAGCGAGAGGTCGTGTCAAGGCCTTAGGTAGGATTAGTCAGGGCCTTCGTTACGGAGAGTGTTAGGGTTTCATTTAGGATAAGATGCAGGACATGAGCTTGGGACAGAGTCAGGTTCCGGGCCAGGGATAGTGTCAGGAAACGACCAAGGGAAAGGGTTAAAACCTGAGTTATTGAGAGCATCGGGGCCTTGCCTAGGACCAGAGCCAGGCCCTAAATCACGACCACTGCCAGGGCTTCATATACGGACAGCATCAGAGCCTAACTGAGGTACAGCCCAAGTGCCTAAGTGAGGCCTCTCTTTAGGATCTGAGTTAGGGAAAGTGTCAGGGCATGACTTGTGAGCAGCATAAAGGCCTCTGTGGGATCAACGTTAGGGTCTTCATTAAAGACATTATCAGGGCCTCTGTTAAGCAGAGCCTCAGGGCCTCCTTTATGGACAGCATCAAGGATTAATTTGGGCCAGTTTCAGGACCTTGGTAAGACCTGGGTCCAGGATATTAGCTCAGGATACTATCAGGACTTTAGATATGGCCGGCAGCTGGGCCTTAGTTAGCGACAGTGCCAGGGCCTGAGGTAGGACTAGCATCATGGCCTTTGTTAGGTACAGTGTCAGAGACGGAGCTAGGAGTTTTTTCAGGGTCTGAGTTCGGTGTAGTGTCAGGGCCTGAGTTAGGACAAGTCTCCAGGCCTTAGTTAGGGAGAGTTTCACAGCCTCGGGAGTAATTTCAGGGCCTTATTTAGGGACAGCATCAGGGATTTAGTTAGCATGAGAGGAGCCATTCCTGCTAGCACCTTGAAAGCCGACACACGCAAATGCAAAAGTGAACCATGCACGCTGCTGTGAAGGAATATTCCACAGCAGTTGAGTACATTTTCTTTAAGGTTAACAAGAGTTTAAAAATTATTTTTTTAAGGAAACAATATTCACGAGTTGCAAGAATTTCATCCTAAAGAAGAATCTCTTTAGCTAAACTGGACATTAGTTAAGGACAAGGTTAGGTTAAGGTCTAGGGCTAGTGTCAGTTAAAATGACCTAGGGTTGGTGTCAAGGCCTCAGTTACATAGAGAATCAGGGCCTAATTTATGACCTTTGTCAAGGTTTCTGGTAGGGACAGCGTCAGAGCCTGACATAGGGAGAGCGTCAGGGCCTGGGTGAGGCCTTGCGTCAGCCCCCTAGCTGCAGACACTGTCAGGGCGTGACTTAGGGGCAGCATCACAGGCTTTGTTGGGTCAGCATTCGGGTCATAGTGAAAGACATGAGCAGGGCTTGAGTGAGTCACAGAAGCAAGGCCTCGGTTATGGAAAGCTTCAGGGCCTGAGTTAGGCAGAGCCTCCGGTATTCACTTAAGGACAGTAACAGGGCTTTCTTTGGGACAGTGTCAGGATTGTGGATAGAAGTGCGTCAGAATATCGGCTCAGGATAGTGTCTGGATTTTAGTTATGGATTGCAACAGGTCCCATGTTAGGGACAGATTCCGGGCCTTAGTGAGAGATAGTTGTCAAGACCTTAGTTACTGAGAGCATCAGGGCCTCCGTTTTGAAGCAATGTCAGGGCTTCAGATGAAAACAGCATCACGGACTGGCTTGGGGCGAGTGACACGGCCTGAGTGAGGCCCAGCGTCTGTCCGTTAGCTGGGGCCACTCTCAGGGCATGACACAGGAGCAGCATCAGTGCCTTTGTTGGATCAGCATTATGGTCTTCGTTAAAGACATGATCAGGCCTTCTCTTAGGGACAGCGTCAGGGCTTACTTAGGGACATTTTCAGGACCTTGGTAAGTGATGGGTTGGTCAATTAGCTCAGGAGAGTGTGAGGACTTTAGATATTGAGGGCAACAGGGCCCTAGTCAGGGACAGTGTGAGGCCCTGACTCAGGACGAACATCCAGGCCTTAGTTAGTGACAGTGTCACGGCGTTGGGACTCAATTCAGGTCCTGAAGTCGGCACAGCATAAGAGCTTCAGTTGGCATAAGAGGCAAGATATTAGCTAGGTACAGGGTGGGGGTAAACTCTAGGGATCGTGTCAGCAAACGACCTAGGGATAGCGTCAAGGCCTGCGTTACTGAGAACCTCAGGGGCTTATTTAGGACCAGCATCAGGGCCGGACAGAGGGCCAGCAACAAGGCCTGAGTGAGACCCAGTGTCAGGCCCCCTGGCTGGAGGCACCGTCAGGGCGTGTCCTGGGAGCAGCAGCAGGGCCTTTGTTGGGTCAGCATTCGCATCATAATGAAAGACATCAAGAGGGCCTGAGTGAGTCACAGAATCCAGGCCTCAGTCAGGGAAAGCTTCAGGGCCTGAGTTTGGCACAGCCTCAGCTCTTACTTCAGGAAAGCGACAGGGCTTTCTTTGGGACAGGGTCAGGACCCTGGTTAGAAATGTGTCAGGATATTAGCTCAGGAGAGTGTCCGGATTTTAGTTATTGATTGTAGCACGTCCCATGTTAGGGACAAGTTGCAGGCCTTAGTGAGAGATAGTGTCAGGGACTTAGTTAGGATTAGTCAGGGCCTTAGTTAGGCAGAGTATTAGGGTTTCAGTTAGGATCAGATGCAGGGCATCAGCTTGGGACAGAGTCACGTTCCGAGCCAGGGATAGTGTGAGGAAATGACGTAGGGTTGCTGTCAAGACCTTAGTTACTTAGAGAATCAGGGCCTAATTGAGGACCTGTGTCAGGGCTTCGTGTAGGGAAAGCATCAGAACCTCACTTAGGGAGAACATCTAGGCCTGAGTGAAGCCTAGCGTCAGCCCCCTAGCTGGAGACACAGTCAGGGCACGACGGAGGAGCAGCATCAGGGCCTTTGTTGGTTCGGCATTCGGGTCATAGTGAAAGACATGAGCAGGTCCCGAGTGAGTCACAGAATCCAGGCCTCCGTTAGGGAAAGCTTCAGGGCCTGAGTTAGGCAGAGCCTCCGGTATTCACTTAAGGACAGTAACAGGGCTTTCTTTGGGACAGTGTCAGGATTGTGGATAGAAGTGCGTCAGAATGTCGGCTCAGGATAGTGTCTGGATTTTAGTTATGGATTGCAACAGGTCCCATGTTAGGGACAGATTCCGGGCCTTAGTGAGAGATAGTTGTCAAGACCTTAGTTACTGAGAGCATCAGGGCCTCCGTTTTGAAGCAATGTCAGGGCTTCAGATGAAAACAGCATCACGGACTGGCTTGGGGCGAGTGACACGGCCTGAGTGAGGCCCAGCGTCTGTCCGTTAGCTGGGGCCACTCTCAGGGCATGACACAGGAGCAGCATCAGTGCCTTTGTTGGATCAGCATTATGGTCTTCGTTAAAGACATGATCAGGCCTTCTCTTAGGGACAGCGTCAGGGCTTACTTAGGGACATTTTCAGGACCTTGGTAAGTGATGGGTTGGTCAATTAGCTCAGGAGAGTGTGAGGACTTTAGATATTGAGGGCAACAGGGCCCTAGTCAGGGACAGTGTGAGGCCCTGACTCAGGACGAACATCCAGGCCTTAGTTAGTGACAGTGTCACGGCGTTGGGACTCAATTCAGGTCCTGAAGTCGGCACAGCATAAGAGCTTCAGTTGGCATAAGAGGCAAGATATTAGCTAGGTACAGGGTGGGGGTAAACTCTAGGGATCGTGTCAGCAAACGACCTAGGGATAGCGTCAAGGCCTGAGTTACTGAGAACCTCAGGGGCTTATTTAGGACCAGCATCAGGGCCGGACAGAGGGCCAGCAACAAGGCCTGAGTGAGACCCAGTGTCAGGCCCCCTGGCTGGAGGCACCGTCAGGGCGTGTCCTGGGAGCAGCAGCAGGGCCTTTGTTGGGTCAGCATTCGCATCATAATGAAAGACATCAAGAGGGCCTGAGTGAGTCACAGAATCCAGGCCTCAGTCAGGGAAAGCTTCAGGGCCTGAGTTTGGCACAGCCTCAGCTCTTACTTCAGGAAAGCGACAGGGCTTTCTTTGGGACAGGGTCAGGACCCTGGTTAGAAATGTGTCAGGATATTAGCTCAGGAGAGTGTCCGGATTTTAGTTATTGATTGTAGCACGTCCCATGTTAGGGACAAGTTGCAGGCCTTAGTGAGAGATAGTGTCAGGGACTTAGTTAGGATTAGTCAGGGCCTTAGTTAGGCAGAGTATTAGGGTTTCAGTTAGGATCAGATGCAGGGCATCAGCTTGGGACAGAGTCACGTTCCGAGCCAGGGATAGTGTGAGGAAATGACGTAGGGTTGCTGTCAAGACCTTAGTTACTTAGAGAATCAGGGCCTAATTGAGGACCTGTGTCAGGGCTTCGTGTAGGGAAAGCATCAGAACCTCACTTAGGGAGAACATCTAGGCCTGAGTGAAGCCTAGCGTCAGCCCCCTAGCTGGAGACACAGTCAGGGCACGACGGAGGAGCAGCATCAGGGCCTTTGTTGGTTCGGCATTCGGGTCATAGTGAAAGACATGAGCAGGTCCCGAGTGAGTCACAGAATCCAGGCCTCCGTTAGGGAAAGCTTCAGGGCCTGAGTTAGGCAGAGCCTCCGGTATTCACTCAAGGACAGTAACAGGGCACTCTCTGGGACAGTGTCAGGATCGTGGATAGAAGTGCGTCAGAACGTGAGCTCAGGATAGTGTCTGGATTTTACTTATTGATTGCAGCAGGTCCCATGTTAGGGACAGATTCCGGGCCTTAGCGAGAGGTCGTGTCAAGGCCTTAGGTAGGATTAGTCAGGGCCTTCGTTACGGAGAGTGTTAGGGTTTCATTTAGGATAAGATGCAGGACATGAGCTTGGGACAGAGTCAGGTTCCGGGCCAGGGATAGTGTCAGGAAACGACCAAGGGAAAGGGTTAAAACCTGAGTTATTGAGAGCATCGGGGCCTTGCCTAGGACCAGAGCCAGGCCCTAAATCACGACCACTGCCAGGGCTTCATATACGGACAGCATCAGAGCCTAACTGAGGTACAGCCCAAGTGCCTAAGTGAGGCCTCTCTTTAGGATCTGAGTTAGGGAAAGTGTCAGGGCATGACTTGTGAGCAGCATAAAGGCCTCTGTGGGATCAACGTTAGGGTCTTCATTAAAGACATTATCAGGGCCTCTGTTAAGCAGAGCCTCAGGGCCTCCGTTATGGACAGCATCAAGGATTAATTTGGGCCAGTTTCAGGACCTTGGTAAGACCTGGGTCCAGGATATTAGCTCAGGATACTATCAGGACTTTAGATATGGCCGGCAGCTGGGCCTTAGTTAGCGACAGTGCCAGGGCCTGAGGTAGGACTAGCATCATGGCCTTTGTTAGGTACAGTGTCAGAGACGGAGCTAGGAGTTTTTTCAGGGTCTGAGTTCGGTGTAGTGTCAGGGCCTGAGTTAGGACAAGTCTCCAGGCCTTAGTTAGGGAGAGTTTCACAGCCTCGGGAGTAATTTCAGGGCCTTATTTAGGGACAGCATCAGGGATTTAGTTAGCATGAGAGGAGCCATTCCTGCTAGCACCTTGAAAGCCGACACACGCAAATGCAAAAGTGAACCATGCACGCTGCTGTGAAGGAATATTCCACAGCAGTTGAGTACATTTTCTTTAAGGTTAACAAGAGTTTAAAAATTATTTTTTTAAGGAAACAATATTCACGAGTTGCAAGAATTTCATCCTAAAGAAGAATCTCTTTAGCTAAACTGGACATTAGTTAAGGACAAGGTTAGGTTAAGGTCTAGGGCTAGTGTCAGTTAAAATGACCTAGGGTTGGTGTCAAGGCCTCAGTTACATAGAGAATCAGGGCCTAATTTATGACCTTTGTCAAGGTTTCTGGTAGGGACAGCGTCAGAGCCTGACATAGGGAGAGCGTCAGGGCCTGGGTGAGGCCTTGCGTCAGCCCCCTAGCTGCAGACACTGTCAGGGCGTGACTTAGGGGCAGCATCACAGGCTTTGTTGGGTCAGCATTCGGGTCATAGTGAAAGACATGAGCAGGGCTTGAGTGAGTCACAGAAGCAAGGCCTCGGTTATGGAAAGCTTCAGGGCCTGAGTTAGGCAGAGCCTCCGGTATTCACTTAAGGACAGTAACAGGGCTTTCTTTGGGACAGTGTCAGGATTGTGGATAGAAGTGCGTCAGAATGTCGGCTCAGGATAGTGTCTGGATTTTAGTTATGGATTGCAACAGGTCCCATGTTAGGGACAGATTCCGGGCCTTAGTGAGAGATAGTTGTCAAGACCTTAGTTACTGAGAGCATCAGGGCCTCCGTTTTGAAGCAATGTCAGGGCTTCAGATGAAAACAGCATCACGGACTGGCTTGGGGCGAGTGACACGGCCTGAGTGAGGCCCAGCGTCTGTCCGTTAGCTGGGGCCACTCTCAGGGCATGACACAGGAGCAGCATCAGTGCCTTTGTTGGATCAGCATTATGGTCTTCGTTAAAGACATGATCAGGCCTTCTCTTAGGGACAGCGTCAGGGCTTACTTAGGGACATTTTCAGGACCTTGGTAAGTGATGGGTTGGTCAATTAGCTCAGGAGAGTGTGAGGACTTTAGATATTGAGGGCAACAGGGCCCTAGTCAGGGACAGTGTGAGGCCCTGACTCAGGACGAACATCCAGGCCTTAGTTAGTGACAGTGTCACGGCGTTGGGACTCAATTCAGGTCCTGAAGTCGGCACAGCATAAGAGCTTCAGTTGGCATAAGAGGCAAGATATTAGCTAGGTACAGGGTGGGGGTAAACTCTAGGGATCGTGTCAGCAAACGACCTAGGGATAGCGTCAAGGCCTGCGTTACTGAGAACCTCAGGGGCTTATTTAGGACCAGCATCAGGGCCGGACAGAGGGCCAGCAACAAGGCCTGAGTGAGACCCAGTGTCAGGCCCCCTGGCTGGAGGCACCGTCAGGGCGTGTCCTGGGAGCAGCAGCAGGGCCTTTGTTGGGTCAGCATTCGCATCATAATGAAAGACATCAAGAGGGCCTGAGTGAGTCACAGAATCCAGGCCTCAGTCAGGGAAAGCTTCAGGGCCTGAGTTTGGCACAGCCTCAGCTCTTACTTCAGGAAAGCGACAGGGCTTTCTTTGGGACAGGGTCAGGACCCTGGTTAGAAATGTGTCAGGATATTAGCTCAGGAGAGTGTCCGGATTTTAGTTATTGATTGTAGCACGTCCCATGTTAGGGACAAGTTGCAGGCCTTAGTGAGAGATAGTGTCAGGGACTTAGTTAGGATTAGTCAGGGCCTTAGTTAGGCAGAGTATTAGGGTTTCAGTTAGGATCAGATGCAGGGCATCAGCTTGGGACAGAGTCACGTTCCGAGCCAGGGATAGTGTGAGGAAATGACGTAGGGTTGCTGTCAAGACCTTAGTTACTTAGAGAATCAGGGCCTAATTGAGGACCTGTGTCAGGGCTTCGTGTAGGGAAAGCATCAGAACCTCACTTAGGGAGAACATCTAGGCCTGAGTGAAGCCTAGCGTCAGCCCCCTAGCTGGAGACACAGTCAGGGCACGACGGAGGAGCAGCATCAGGGCCTTTGTTGGTTCGGCATTCGGGTCATAGTGAAAGACATGAGCAGGTCCCGAGTGAGTCACAGAATCCAGGCCTCCGTTAGGGAAAGCTTCAGGGCCTGAGTTAGGCAGAGCCTCCGGTATTCACTCAAGGACAGTAACAGGGCACTCTCTGGGACAGTGTCAGGATCGTGGATAGAAGTGCGTCAGAACGTGAGCTCAGGATAGTGTCTGGATTTTACTTATTGATTGCAGCAGGTCCCATGTTAGGGACAGATTCCGGGCCTTAGCGAGAGGTCGTGTCAAGGCCTTAGGTAGGATTAGTCAGGGCCTTCGTTACGGAGAGTGTTAGGGTTTCATTTAGGATAAGATGCAGGACATGAGCTTGGGACAGAGTCAGGTTCCGGGCCAGGGATAGTGTCAGGAAACGACCAAGGGAAAGGGTTAAAACCTGAGTTATTGAGAGCATCGGGGCCTTGCCTAGGACCAGAGCCAGGCCCTAAATCACGACCACTGCCAGGGCTTCATATACGGACAGCATCAGAGCCTAACTGAGGTACAGCCCAAGTGCCTAAGTGAGGCCTCTCTTTAGGATCTGAGTTAGGGAAAGTGTCAGGGCATGACTTGTGAGCAGCATAAAGGCCTCTGTGGGATCAACGTTAGGGTCTTCATTAAAGACATTATCAGGGCCTCTGTTAAGCAGAGCCTCAGGGCCTCCTTTATGGACAGCATCAAGGATTAATTTGGGCCAGTTTCAGGACCTTGGTTAGACCTGGGTCCAGGATATTAGCTCAGGATACTATCAGGACTTTAGATATGGCCGGCAGCTGGGCCTTAGTTAGCGACAGTGCCAGGGCCTGAGGTAGGACTAGCATCATGGCCTTTGTTAGGTACAGTGTCAGAGACGGAGCTAGGAGTTTTTTCAGGGTCTGAGTTCGGTGTAGTGTCAGGGCCTGAGTTAGGACAAGTCTCCAGGCCTTAGTTAGGGAGAGTTTCACAGCCTCGGGAGTAATTTCAGGGCCTTATTTAGGGACAGCATCAGGGATTTAGTTAGCATGAGAGGAGCCATTCCTGCTAGCACCTTGAAAGCCGACACACGCAAATGCAAAAGTGAACCATGCACGCTGCTGTGAAGGAATATTCCACAGCAGTTGAGTACATTTTCTTTAAGGTTAACAAGAGTTTAAAAATTATTTTTTTAAGGAAACAATATTCACGAGTTGCAAGAATTTCATCCTAAAGAAGAATCTCTTTAGCTAAACTGGACATTAGTTAAGGACAAGGTTAGGTTAAGGTCTAGGGCTAGTGTCAGTTAAAATGACCTAGGGTTGGTGTCAAGGCCTCAGTTACATAGAGAATCAGGGCCTAATTTATGACCTTTGTCAAGGTTTCTGGTAGGGACAGCGTCAGAGCCTGACATAGGGAGAGCGTCAGGGCCTGGGTGAGGCCTTGCGTCAGCCCCCTAGCTGCAGACACTGTCAGGGCGTGACTTAGGGGCAGCATCACAGGCTTTGTTGGGTCAGCATTCGGGTCATAGTGAAAGACATGAGCAGGGCTTGAGTGAGTCACAGAAGCAAGGCCTCGGTTATGGAAAGCTTCAGGGCCTGAGTTAGGCAGAGCCTCCGGTATTCACTTAAGGACAGTAACAGGGCTTTCTTTGGGACAGTGTCAGGATTGTGGATAGAAGTGCGTCAGAATATCGGCTCAGGATAGTGTCTGGATTTTAGTTATGGATTGCAACAGGTCCCATGTTAGGGACAGATTCCGGGCCTTAGTGAGAGATAGTTGTCAAGACCTTAGTTACTGAGAGCATCAGGGCCTCCGTTTTGAAGCAATGTCAGGGCTTCAGATGAAAACAGCATCACGGACTGGCTTGGGGCGAGTGACACGGCCTGAGTGAGGCCCAGCGTCTGTCCGTTAGCTGGGGCCACTCTCAGGGCATGACACAGGAGCAGCATCAGTGCCTTTGTTGGATCAGCATTATGGTCTTCGTTAAAGACATGATCAGGCCTTCTCTTAGGGACAGCGTCAGGGCTTACTTAGGGACATTTTCAGGACCTTGGTAAGTGATGGGTTGGTCAATTAGCTCAGGAGAGTGTGAGGACTTTAGATATTGAGGGCAACAGGGCCCTAGTCAGGGACAGTGTGAGGCCCTGACTCAGGACGAACATCCAGGCCTTAGTTAGTGACAGTGTCACGGCGTTGGGACTCAATTCAGGTCCTGAAGTCGGCACAGCATAAGAGCTTCAGTTGGCATAAGAGGCAAGATATTAGCTAGGTACAGGGTGGGGGTAAACTCTAGGGATCGTGTCAGCAAACGACCTAGGGATAGCGTCAAGGCCTGCGTTACTGAGAACCTCAGGGGCTTATTTAGGACCAGCATCAGGGCCGGACAGAGGGCCAGCAACAAGGCCTGAGTGAGACCCAGTGTCAGGCCCCCTGGCTGGAGGCACCGTCAGGGCGTGTCCTGGGAGCAGCAGCAGGGCCTTTGTTGGGTCAGCATTCGCATCATAATGAAAGACATCAAGAGGGCCTGAGTGAGTCACAGAATCCAGGCCTCAGTCAGGGAAAGCTTCAGGGCCTGAGTTTGGCACAGCCTCAGCTCTTACTTCAGGAAAGCGACAGGGCTTTCTTTGGGACAGGGTCAGGACCCTGGTTAGAAATGTGTCAGGATATTAGCTCAGGAGAGTGTCCGGATTTTAGTTATTGATTGTAGCACGTCCCATGTTAGGGACAAGTTGCAGGCCTTAGTGAGAGATAGTGTCAGGGACTTAGTTAGGATTAGTCAGGGCCTTAGTTAGGCAGAGTATTAGGGTTTCAGTTAGGATCAGATGCAGGGCATCAGCTTGGGACAGAGTCACGTTCCGAGCCAGGGATAGTGTGAGGAAATGACGTAGGGTTGCTGTCAAGACCTTAGTTACTTAGAGAATCAGGGCCTAATTGAGGACCTGTGTCAGGGCTTCGTGTAGGGAAAGCATCAGAACCTCACTTAGGGAGAACATCTAGGCCTGAGTGAAGCCTAGCGTCAGCCCCCTAGCTGGAGACACAGTCAGGGCACGACGGAGGAGCAGCATCAGGGCCTTTGTTGGTTCGGCATTCGGGTCATAGTGAAAGACATGAGCAGGTCCCGAGTGAGTCACAGAATCCAGGCCTCCGTTAGGGAAAGCTTCAGGGCCTGAGTTAGGCAGAGCCTCCGGTATTCACTCAAGGACAGTAACAGGGCACTCTCTGGGACAGTGTCAGGATCGTGGATAGAAGTGCGTCAGAACGTGAGCTCAGGATAGTGTCTGGATTTTACTTATTGATTGCAGCAGGTCCCATGTTAGGGACAGATTCCGGGCCTTAGCGAGAGGTCGTGTCAAGGCCTTAGGTAGGATTAGTCAGGGCCTTCGTTACGGAGAGTGTTAGGGTTTCATTTAGGATAAGATGCAGGACATGAGCTTGGGACAGAGTCAGGTTCCGGGCCAGGGATAGTGTCAGGAAACGACCAAGGGAAAGGGTTAAAACCTGAGTTATTGAGAGCATCGGGGCCTTGCCTAGGACCAGAGCCAGGCCCTAAATCACGACCACTGCCAGGGCTTCATATACGGACAGCATCAGAGCCTAACTGAGGTACAGCCCAAGTGCCTAAGTGAGGCCTCTCTTTAGGATCTGAGTTAGGGAAAGTGTCAGGGCATGACTTGTGAGCAGCATAAAGGCCTCTGTGGGATCAACGTTAGGGTCTTCATTAAAGACATTATCAGGGCCTCTGTTAAGCAGAGCCTCAGGGCCTCCTTTATGGACAGCATCAAGGATTAATTTGGGCCAGTTTCAGGACCTTGGTTAGACCTGGGTCCAGGATATTAGCTCAGGATACTATCAGGACTTTAGATATGGCCGGCAGCTGGGCCTTAGTTAGCGACAGTGCCAGGGCCTGAGGTAGGACTAGCATCATGGCCTTTGTTAGGTACAGTGTCAGAGACGGAGCTAGGAGTTTTTTCAGGGTCTGAGTTCGGTGTAGTGTCAGGGCCTGAGTTAGGACAAGTCTCCAGGCCTTAGTTAGGGAGAGTTTCACAGCCTCGGGAGTAATTTCAGGGCCTTATTTAGGGACAGCATCAGGGATTTAGTTAGCATGAGAGGAGCCATTCCTGCTAGCACCTTGAAAGCCGACACACGCAAATGCAAAAGTGAACCATGCACGCTGCTGTGAAGGAATATTCCACAGCAGTTGAGTACATTTTCTTTAAGGTTAACAAGAGTTTAAAAATTATTTTTTTAAGGAAACAATATTCACGAGTTGCAAGAATTTCATCCTAAAGAAGAATCTCTTTAGCTAAACTGGACATTAGTTAAGGACAAGGTTAGGTTAAGGTCTAGGGCTAGTGTCAGTTAAAATGACCTAGGGTTGGTGTCAAGGCCTCAGTTACATAGAGAATCAGGGCCTAATTTATGACCTTTGTCAAGGTTTCTGGTAGGGACAGCGTCAGAGCCTGACATAGGGAGAGCGTCAGGGCCTGGGTGAGGCCTTGCGTCAGCCCCCTAGCTGCAGACACTGTCAGGGCGTGACTTAGGGGCAGCATCACAGGCTTTGTTGGGTCAGCATTCGGGTCATAGTGAAAGACATGAGCAGGGCTTGAGTGAGTCACAGAAGCAAGGCCTCGGTTATGGAAAGCTTCAGGGCCTGAGTTAGGCAGAGCCTCCGGTATTCACTTAAGGACAGTAACAGGGCTTTCTTTGGGACAGTGTCAGGATTGTGGATAGAAGTGCGTCAGAATATCGGCTCAGGATAGTGTCTGGATTTTAGTTATGGATTGCAACAGGTCCCATGTTAGGGACAGATTCCGGGCCTTAGTGAGAGATAGTTGTCAAGACCTTAGTTACTGAGAGCATCAGGGCCTCCGTTTTGAAGCAATGTCAGGGCTTCAGATGAAAACAGCATCACGGACTGGCTTGGGGCGAGTGACACGGCCTGAGTGAGGCCCAGCGTCTGTCCGTTAGCTGGGGCCACTCTCAGGGCATGACACAGGAGCAGCATCAGTGCCTTTGTTGGATCAGCATTATGGTCTTCGTTAAAGACATGATCAGGCCTTCTCTTAGGGACAGCGTCAGGGCTTACTTAGGGACATTTTCAGGACCTTGGTAAGTGATGGGTTGGTCAATTAGCTCAGGAGAGTGTGAGGACTTTAGATATTGAGGGCAACAGGGCCCTAGTCAGGGACAGTGTGAGGCCCTGACTCAGGACGAACATCCAGGCCTTAGTTAGTGACAGTGTCACGGCGTTGGGACTCAATTCAGGTCCTGAAGTCGGCACAGCATAAGAGCTTCAGTTGGCATAAGAGGCAAGATATTAGCTAGGTACAGGGTGGGGGTAAACTCTAGGGATCGTGTCAGCAAACGACCTAGGGATAGCGTCAAGGCCTGCGTTACTGAGAACCTCAGGGGCTTATTTAGGACCAGCATCAGGGCCGGACAGAGGGCCAGCAACAAGGCCTGAGTGAGACCCAGTGTCAGGCCCCCTGGCTGGAGGCACCGTCAGGGCGTGTCCTGGGAGCAGCAGCAGGGCCTTTGTTGGGTCAGCATTCGCATCATAATGAAAGACATCAAGAGGGCCTGAGTGAGTCACAGAATCCAGGCCTCAGTCAGGGAAAGCTTCAGGGCCTGAGTTTGGCACAGCCTCAGCTCTTACTTCAGGAAAGCGACAGGGCTTTCTTTGGGACAGGGTCAGGACCCTGGTTAGAAATGTGTCAGGATATTAGCTCAGGAGAGTGTCCGGATTTTAGTTATTGATTGTAGCACGTCCCATGTTAGGGACAAGTTGCAGGCCTTAGTGAGAGATAGTGTCAGGGACTTAGTTAGGATTAGTCAGGGCCTTAGTTAGGCAGAGTATTAGGGTTTCAGTTAGGATCAGATGCAGGGCATCAGCTTGGGACAGAGTCACGTTCCGAGCCAGGGATAGTGTGAGGAAATGACGTAGGGTTGCTGTCAAGACCTTAGTTACTTAGAGAATCAGGGCCTAATTGAGGACCTGTGTCAGGGCTTCGTGTAGGGAAAGCATCAGAACCTCACTTAGGGAGAACATCTAGGCCTGAGTGAAGCCTAGCGTCAGCCCCCTAGCTGGAGACACAGTCAGGGCACGACGGAGGAGCAGCATCAGGGCCTTTGTTGGTTCGGCATTCGGGTCATAGTGAAAGACATGAGCAGGTCCCGAGTGAGTCACAGAATCCAGGCCTCCGTTAGGGAAAGCTTCAGGGCCTGAGTTAGGCAGAGCCTCCGGTATTCACTTAAGGACAGTAACAGGGCTTTCTTTGGGACAGTGTCAGGATTGTGGATAGAAGTGCGTCAGAATGTCGGCTCAGGATAGTGTCTGGATTTTAGTTATGGATTGCAACAGGTCCCATGTTAGGGACAGATTCCGGGCCTTAGTGAGAGATAGTTGTCAAGACCTTAGTTACTGAGAGCATCAGGGCCTCCGTTTTGAAGCAATGTCAGGGCTTCAGATGAAAACAGCATCACGGACTGGCTTGGGGCGAGTGACACGGCCTGAGTGAGGCCCAGCGTCTGTCCGTTAGCTGGGGCCACTCTCAGGGCATGACACAGGAGCAGCATCAGTGCCTTTGTTGGATCAGCATTATGGTCTTCGTTAAAGACATGATCAGGCCTTCTCTTAGGGACAGCGTCAGGGCTTACTTAGGGACATTTTCAGGACCTTGGTAAGTGATGGGTTGGTCAATTAGCTCAGGAGAGTGTGAGGACTTTAGATATTGAGGGCAACAGGGCCCTAGTCAGGGACAGTGTGAGGCCCTGACTCAGGACGAACATCCAGGCCTTAGTTAGTGACAGTGTCACGGCGTTGGGACTCAATTCAGGTCCTGAAGTCGGCACAGCATAAGAGCTTCAGTTGGCATAAGAGGCAAGATATTAGCTAGGTACAGGGTGGGGGTAAACTCTAGGGATCGTGTCAGCAAACGACCTAGGGATAGCGTCAAGGCCTGCGTTACTGAGAACCTCAGGGGCTTATTTAGGACCAGCATCAGGGCCGGACAGAGGGCCAGCAACAAGGCCTGAGTGAGACCCAGTGTCAGGCCCCCTGGCTGGAGGCACCGTCAGGGCGTGTCCTGGGAGCAGCAGCAGGGCCTTTGTTGGGTCAGCATTCGCATCATAATGAAAGACATCAAGAGGGCCTGAGTGAGTCACAGAATCCAGGCCTCAGTCAGGGAAAGCTTCAGGGCCTGAGTTTGGCACAGCCTCAGCTCTTACTTCAGGAAAGCGACAGGGCTTTCTTTGGGACAGGGTCAGGACCCTGGTTAGAAATGTGTCAGGATATTAGCTCAGGAGAGTGTCCGGATTTTAGTTATTGATTGTAGCACGTCCCATGTTAGGGACAAGTTGCAGGCCTTAGTGAGAGATAGTGTCAGGGACTTAGTTAGGATTAGTCAGGGCCTTAGTTAGGCAGAGTATTAGGGTTTCAGTTAGGATCAGATGCAGGGCATCAGCTTGGGACAGAGTCACGTTCCGAGCCAGGGATAGTGTGAGGAAATGACGTAGGGTTGCTGTCAAGACCTTAGTTACTTAGAGAATCAGGGCCTAATTGAGGACCTGTGTCAGGGCTTCGTGTAGGGAAAGCATCAGAACCTCACTTAGGGAGAACATCTAGGCCTGAGTGAAGCCTAGCGTCAGCCCCCTAGCTGGAGACACAGTCAGGGCACGACGGAGGAGCAGCATCAGGGCCTTTGTTGGTTCGGCATTCGGGTCATAGTGAAAGACATGAGCAGGTCCCGAGTGAGTCACAGAATCCAGGCCTCCGTTAGGGAAAGCTTCAGGGCCTGAGTTAGGCAGAGCCTCCGGTATTCACTCAAGGACAGTAACAGGGCACTCTCTGGGACAGTGTCAGGATCGTGGATAGAAGTGCGTCAGAACGTGAGCTCAGGATAGTGTCTGGATTTTACTTATTGATTGCAGCAGGTCCCATGTTAGGGACAGATTCCGGGCCTTAGCGAGAGGTCGTGTCAAGGCCTTAGGTAGGATTAGTCAGGGCCTTCGTTACGGAGAGTGTTAGGGTTTCATTTAGGATAAGATGCAGGACATGAGCTTGGGACAGAGTCAGGTTCCGGGCCAGGGATAGTGTCAGGAAACGACCAAGGGAAAGGGTTAAAACCTGAGTTATTGAGAGCATCGGGGCCTTGCCTAGGACCAGAGCCAGGCCCTAAATCACGACCACTGCCAGGGCTTCATATACGGACAGCATCAGAGCCTAACTGAGGTACAGCCCAAGTGCCTAAGTGAGGCCTCTCTTTAGGATCTGAGTTAGGGAAAGTGTCAGGGCATGACTTGTGAGCAGCATAAAGGCCTCTGTGGGATCAACGTTAGGGTCTTCATTAAAGACATTATCAGGGCCTCTGTTAAGCAGAGCCTCAGGGCCTCCGTTATGGACAGCATCAAGGATTAATTTGGGCCAGTTTCAGGACCTTGGTAAGACCTGGGTCCAGGATATTAGCTCAGGATACTATCAGGACTTTAGATATGGCCGGCAGCTGGGCCTTAGTTAGCGACAGTGCCAGGGCCTGAGGTAGGACTAGCATCATGGCCTTTGTTAGGTACAGTGTCAGAGACGGAGCTAGGAGTTTTTTCAGGGTCTGAGTTCGGTGTAGTGTCAGGGCCTGAGTTAGGACAAGTCTCCAGGCCTTAGTTAGGGAGAGTTTCACAGCCTCGGGAGTAATTTCAGGGCCTTATTTAGGGACAGCATCAGGGATTTAGTTAGCATGAGAGGAGCCATTCCTGCTAGCACCTTGAAAGCCGACACACGCAAATGCAAAAGTGAACCATGCACGCTGCTGTGAAGGAATATTCCACAGCAGTTGAGTACATTTTCTTTAAGGTTAACAAGAGTTTAAAAATTATTTTTTTAAGGAAACAATATTCACGAGTTGCAAGAATTTCATCCTAAAGAAGAATCTCTTTAGCTAAACTGGACATTAGTTAAGGACAAGGTTAGGTTAAGGTCTAGGGCTAGTGTCAGTTAAAATGACCTAGGGTTGGTGTCAAGGCCTCAGTTACATAGAGAATCAGGGCCTAATTTATGACCTTTGTCAAGGTTTCTGGTAGGGACAGCGTCAGAGCCTGACATAGGGAGAGCGTCAGGGCCTGGGTGAGGCCTTGCGTCAGCCCCCTAGCTGCAGACACTGTCAGGGCGTGACTTAGGGGCAGCATCACAGGCTTTGTTGGGTCAGCATTCGGGTCATAGTGAAAGACATGAGCAGGGCTTGAGTGAGTCACAGAAGCAAGGCCTCGGTTATGGAAAGCTTCAGGGCCTGAGTTAGGCAGAGCCTCCGGTATTCACTTAAGGACAGTAACAGGGCTTTCTTTGGGACAGTGTCAGGATTGTGGATAGAAGTGCGTCAGAATGTCGGCTCAGGATAGTGTCTGGATTTTAGTTATGGATTGCAACAGGTCCCATGTTAGGGACAGATTCCGGGCCTTAGTGAGAGATAGTTGTCAAGACCTTAGTTACTGAGAGCATCAGGGCCTCCGTTTTGAAGCAATGTCAGGGCTTCAGATGAAAACAGCATCACGGACTGGCTTGGGGCGAGTGACACGGCCTGAGTGAGGCCCAGCGTCTGTCCGTTAGCTGGGGCCACTCTCAGGGCATGACACAGGAGCAGCATCAGTGCCTTTGTTGGATCAGCATTATGGTCTTCGTTAAAGACATGATCAGGCCTTCTCTTAGGGACAGCGTCAGGGCTTACTTAGGGACATTTTCAGGACCTTGGTAAGTGATGGGTTGGTCAATTAGCTCAGGAGAGTGTGAGGACTTTAGATATTGAGGGCAACAGGGCCCTAGTCAGGGACAGTGTGAGGCCCTGACTCAGGACGAACATCCAGGCCTTAGTTAGTGACAGTGTCACGGCGTTGGGACTCAATTCAGGTCCTGAAGTCGGCACAGCATAAGAGCTTCAGTTGGCATAAGAGGCAAGATATTAGCTAGGTACAGGGTGGGGGTAAACTCTAGGGATCGTGTCAGCAAACGACCTAGGGATAGCGTCAAGGCCTGCGTTACTGAGAACCTCAGGGGCTTATTTAGGACCAGCATCAGGGCCGGACAGAGGGCCAGCAACAAGGCCTGAGTGAGACCCAGTGTCAGGCCCCCTGGCTGGAGGCACCGTCAGGGCGTGTCCTGGGAGCAGCAGCAGGGCCTTTGTTGGGTCAGCATTCGCATCATAATGAAAGACATCAAGAGGGCCTGAGTGAGTCACAGAATCCAGGCCTCAGTCAGGGAAAGCTTCAGGGCCTGAGTTTGGCACAGCCTCAGCTCTTACTTCAGGAAAGCGACAGGGCTTTCTTTGGGACAGGGTCAGGACCCTGGTTAGAAATGTGTCAGGATATTAGCTCAGGAGAGTGTCCGGATTTTAGTTATTGATTGTAGCACGTCCCATGTTAGGGACAAGTTGCAGGCCTTAGTGAGAGATAGTGTCAGGGACTTAGTTAGGATTAGTCAGGGCCTTAGTTAGGCAGAGTATTAGGGTTTCAGTTAGGATCAGATGCAGGGCATCAGCTTGGGACAGAGTCACGTTCCGAGCCAGGGATAGTGTGAGGAAATGACGTAGGGTTGCTGTCAAGACCTTAGTTACTTAGAGAATCAGGGCCTAATTGAGGACCTGTGTCAGGGCTTCGTGTAGGGAAAGCATCAGAACCTCACTTAGGGAGAACATCTAGGCCTGAGTGAAGCCTAGCGTCAGCCCCCTAGCTGGAGACACAGTCAGGGCACGACGGAGGAGCAGCATCAGGGCCTTTGTTGGTTCGGCATTCGGGTCATAGTGAAAGACATGAGCAGGTCCCGAGTGAGTCACAGAATCCAGGCCTCCGTTAGGGAAAGCTTCAGGGCCTGAGTTAGGCAGAGCCTCCGGTATTCACTCAAGGACAGTAACAGGGCACTCTCTGGGACAGTGTCAGGATCGTGGATAGAAGTGCGTCAGAACGTGAGCTCAGGATAGTGTCTGGATTTTACTTATTGATTGCAGCAGGTCCCATGTTAGGGACAGATTCCGGGCCTTAGCGAGAGGTCGTGTCAAGGCCTTAGGTAGGATTAGTCAGGGCCTTCGTTACGGAGAGTGTTAGGGTTTCATTTAGGATAAGATGCAGGACATGAGCTTGGGACAGAGTCAGGTTCCGGGCCAGGGATAGTGTCAGGAAACGACCAAGGGAAAGGGTTAAAACCTGAGTTATTGAGAGCATCGGGGCCTTGCCTAGGACCAGAGCCAGGCCCTAAATCACGACCACTGCCAGGGCTTCATATACGGACAGCATCAGAGCCTAACTGAGGTACAGCCCAAGTGCCTAAGTGAGGCCTCTCTTTAGGATCTGAGTTAGGGAAAGTGTCAGGGCATGACTTGTGAGCAGCATAAAGGCCTCTGTGGGATCAACGTTAGGGTCTTCATTAAAGACATTATCAGGGCCTCTGTTAAGCAGAGCCTCAGGGCCTCCTTTATGGACAGCATCAAGGATTAATTTGGGCCAGTTTCAGGACCTTGGTTAGACCTGGGTCCAGGATATTAGCTCAGGATACTATCAGGACTTTAGATATGGCCGGCAGCTGGGCCTTAGTTAGCGACAGTGCCAGGGCCTGAGGTAGGACTAGCATCATGGCCTTTGTTAGGTACAGTGTCAGAGACGGAGCTAGGAGTTTTTTCAGGGTCTGAGTTCGGTGTAGTGTCAGGGCCTGAGTTAGGACAAGTCTCCAGGCCTTAGTTAGGGAGAGTTTCACAGCCTCGGGAGTAATTTCAGGGCCTTATTTAGGGACAGCATCAGGGATTTAGTTAGCATGAGAGGAGCCATTCCTGCTAGCACCTTGAAAGCCGACACACGCAAATGCAAAAGTGAACCATGCACGCTGCTGTGAAGGAATATTCCACAGCAGTTGAGTACATTTTCTTTAAGGTTAACAAGAGTTTAAAAATTATTTTTTTAAGGAAACAATATTCACGAGTTGCAAGAATTTCATCCTAAAGAAGAATCTCTTTAGCTAAACTGGACATTAGTTAAGGACAAGGTTAGGTTAAGGTCTAGGGCTAGTGTCAGTTAAAATGACCTAGGGTTGGTGTCAAGGCCTCAGTTACATAGAGAATCAGGGCCTAATTTATGACCTTTGTCAAGGTTTCTGGTAGGGACAGCGTCAGAGCCTGACATAGGGAGAGCGTCAGGGCCTGGGTGAGGCCTTGCGTCAGCCCCCTAGCTGCAGACACTGTCAGGGCGTGACTTAGGGGCAGCATCACAGGCTTTGTTGGGTCAGCATTCGGGTCATAGTGAAAGACATGAGCAGGGCTTGAGTGAGTCACAGAAGCAAGGCCTCGGTTATGGAAAGCTTCAGGGCCTGAGTTAGGCAGAGCCTCCGGTATTCACTTAAGGACAGTAACAGGGCTTTCTTTGGGACAGTGTCAGGATTGTGGATAGAAGTGCGTCAGAATGTCGGCTCAGGATAGTGTCTGGATTTTAGTTATGGATTGCAACAGGTCCCATGTTAGGGACAGATTCCGGGCCTTAGTGAGAGATAGTTGTCAAGACCTTAGTTACTGAGAGCATCAGGGCCTCCGTTTTGAAGCAATGTCAGGGCTTCAGATGAAAACAGCATCACGGACTGGCTTGGGGCGAGTGACACGGCCTGAGTGAGGCCCAGCGTCTGTCCGTTAGCTGGGGCCACTCTCAGGGCATGACACAGGAGCAGCATCAGTGCCTTTGTTGGATCAGCATTATGGTCTTCGTTAAAGACATGATCAGGCCTTCTCTTAGGGACAGCGTCAGGGCTTACTTAGGGACATTTTCAGGACCTTGGTAAGTGATGGGTTGGTCAATTAGCTCAGGAGAGTGTGAGGACTTTAGATATTGAGGGCAACAGGGCCCTAGTCAGGGACAGTGTGAGGCCCTGACTCAGGACGAACATCCAGGCCTTAGTTAGTGACAGTGTCACGGCGTTGGGACTCAATTCAGGTCCTGAAGTCGGCACAGCATAAGAGCTTCAGTTGGCATAAGAGGCAAGATATTAGCTAGGTACAGGGTGGGGGTAAACTCTAGGGATCGTGTCAGCAAACGACCTAGGGATAGCGTCAAGGCCTGCGTTACTGAGAACCTCAGGGGCTTATTTAGGACCAGCATCAGGGCCGGACAGAGGGCCAGCAACAAGGCCTGAGTGAGACCCAGTGTCAGGCCCCCTGGCTGGAGGCACCGTCAGGGCGTGTCCTGGGAGCAGCAGCAGGGCCTTTGTTGGGTCAGCATTCGCATCATAATGAAAGACATCAAGAGGGCCTGAGTGAGTCACAGAATCCAGGCCTCAGTCAGGGAAAGCTTCAGGGCCTGAGTTTGGCACAGCCTCAGCTCTTACTTCAGGAAAGCGACAGGGCTTTCTTTGGGACAGGGTCAGGACCCTGGTTAGAAATGTGTCAGGATATTAGCTCAGGAGAGTGTCCGGATTTTAGTTATTGATTGTAGCACGTCCCATGTTAGGGACAAGTTGCAGGCCTTAGTGAGAGATAGTGTCAGGGACTTAGTTAGGATTAGTCAGGGCCTTAGTTAGGCAGAGTATTAGGGTTTCAGTTAGGATCAGATGCAGGGCATCAGCTTGGGACAGAGTCACGTTCCGAGCCAGGGATAGTGTGAGGAAATGACGTAGGGTTGCTGTCAAGACCTTAGTTACTTAGAGAATCAGGGCCTAATTGAGGACCTGTGTCAGGGCTTCGTGTAGGGAAAGCATCAGAACCTCACTTAGGGAGAACATCTAGGCCTGAGTGAAGCCTAGCGTCAGCCCCCTAGCTGGAGACACAGTCAGGGCACGACGGAGGAGCAGCATCAGGGCCTTTGTTGGTTCGGCATTCGGGTCATAGTGAAAGACATGAGCAGGTCCCGAGTGAGTCACAGAATCCAGGCCTCCGTTAGGGAAAGCTTCAGGGCCTGAGTTAGGCAGAGCCTCCGGTATTCACTTAAGGACAGTAACAGGGCTTTCTTTGGGACAGTGTCAGGATTGTGGATAGAAGTGCGTCAGAATGTCGGCTCAGGATAGTGTCTGGATTTTAGTTATGGATTGCAACAGGTCCCATGTTAGGGACAGATTCCGGGCCTTAGTGAGAGATAGTTGTCAAGACCTTAGTTACTGAGAGCATCAGGGCCTCCGTTTTGAAGCAATGTCAGGGCTTCAGATGAAAACAGCATCACGGACTGGCTTGGGGCGAGTGACACGGCCTGAGTGAGGCCCAGCGTCTGTCCGTTAGCTGGGGCCACTCTCAGGGCATGACACAGGAGCAGCATCAGTGCCTTTGTTGGATCAGCATTATGGTCTTCGTTAAAGACATGATCAGGCCTTCTCTTAGGGACAGCGTCAGGGCTTACTTAGGGACATTTTCAGGACCTTGGTAAGTGATGGGTTGGTCAATTAGCTCAGGAGAGTGTGAGGACTTTAGATATTGAGGGCAACAGGGCCCTAGTCAGGGACAGTGTGAGGCCCTGACTCAGGACGAACATCCAGGCCTTAGTTAGTGACAGTGTCACGGCGTTGGGACTCAATTCAGGTCCTGAAGTCGGCACAGCATAAGAGCTTCAGTTGGCATAAGAGGCAAGATATTAGCTAGGTACAGGGTGGGGGTAAACTCTAGGGATCGTGTCAGCAAACGACCTAGGGATAGCGTCAAGGCCTGCGTTACTGAGAACCTCAGGGGCTTATTTAGGACCAGCATCAGGGCCGGACAGAGGGCCAGCAACAAGGCCTGAGTGAGACCCAGTGTCAGGCCCCCTGGCTGGAGGCACCGTCAGGGCGTGTCCTGGGAGCAGCAGCAGGGCCTTTGTTGGGTCAGCATTCGCATCATAATGAAAGACATCAAGAGGGCCTGAGTGAGTCACAGAATCCAGGCCTCAGTCAGGGAAAGCTTCAGGGCCTGAGTTTGGCACAGCCTCAGCTCTTACTTCAGGAAAGCGACAGGGCTTTCTTTGGGACAGGGTCAGGACCCTGGTTAGAAATGTGTCAGGATATTAGCTCAGGAGAGTGTCCGGATTTTAGTTATTGATTGTAGCACGTCCCATGTTAGGGACAAGTTGCAGGCCTTAGTGAGAGATAGTGTCAGGGACTTAGTTAGGATTAGTCAGGGCCTTAGTTAGGCAGAGTATTAGGGTTTCAGTTAGGATCAGATGCAGGGCATCAGCTTGGGACAGAGTCACGTTCCGAGCCAGGGATAGTGTGAGGAAATGACGTAGGGTTGCTGTCAAGACCTTAGTTACTTAGAGAATCAGGGCCTAATTGAGGACCTGTGTCAGGGCTTCGTGTAGGGAAAGCATCAGAACCTCACTTAGGGAGAACATCTAGGCCTGAGTGAAGCCTAGCGTCAGCCCCCTAGCTGGAGACACAGTCAGGGCACGACGGAGGAGCAGCATCAGGGCCTTTGTTGGTTCGGCATTCGGGTCATAGTGAAAGACATGAGCAGGTCCCGAGTGAGTCACAGAATCCAGGCCTCCGTTAGGGAAAGCTTCAGGGCCTGAGTTAGGCAGAGCCTCCGGTATTCACTCAAGGACAGTAACAGGGCACTCTCTGGGACAGTGTCAGGATCGTGGATAGAAGTGCGTCAGAACGTGAGCTCAGGATAGTGTCTGGATTTTACTTATTGATTGCAGCAGGTCCCATGTTAGGGACAGATTCCGGGCCTTAGCGAGAGGTCGTGTCAAGGCCTTAGGTAGGATTAGTCAGGGCCTTCGTTACGGAGAGTGTTAGGGTTTCATTTAGGATAAGATGCAGGACATGAGCTTGGGACAGAGTCAGGTTCCGGGCCAGGGATAGTGTCAGGAAACGACCAAGGGAAAGGGTTAAAACCTGAGTTATTGAGAGCATCGGGGCCTTGCCTAGGACCAGAGCCAGGCCCTAAATCACGACCACTGCCAGGGCTTCATATACGGACAGCATCAGAGCCTAACTGAGGTACAGCCCAAGTGCCTAAGTGAGGCCTCTCTTTAGGATCTGAGTTAGGGAAAGTGTCAGGGCATGACTTGTGAGCAGCATAAAGGCCTCTGTGGGATCAACGTTAGGGTCTTCATTAAAGACATTATCAGGGCCTCTGTTAAGCAGAGCCTCAGGGCCTCCGTTATGGACAGCATCAAGGATTAATTTGGGCCAGTTTCAGGACCTTGGTAAGACCTGGGTCCAGGATATTAGCTCAGGATACTATCAGGACTTTAGATATGGCCGGCAGCTGGGCCTTAGTTAGCGACAGTGCCAGGGCCTGAGGTAGGACTAGCATCATGGCCTTTGTTAGGTACAGTGTCAGAGACGGAGCTAGGAGTTTTTTCAGGGTCTGAGTTCGGTGTAGTGTCAGGGCCTGAGTTAGGACAAGTCTCCAGGCCTTAGTTAGGGAGAGTTTCACAGCCTCGGGAGTAATTTCAGGGCCTTATTTAGGGACAGCATCAGGGATTTAGTTAGCATGAGAGGAGCCATTCCTGCTAGCACCTTGAAAGCCGACACACGCAAATGCAAAAGTGAACCATGCACGCTGCTGTGAAGGAATATTCCACAGCAGTTGAGTACATTTTCTTTAAGGTTAACAAGAGTTTAAAAATTATTTTTTTAAGGAAACAATATTCACGAGTTGCAAGAATTTCATCCTAAAGAAGAATCTCTTTAGCTAAACTGGACATTAGTTAAGGACAAGGTTAGGTTAAGGTCTAGGGCTAGTGTCAGTTAAAATGACCTAGGGTTGGTGTCAAGGCCTCAGTTACATAGAGAATCAGGGCCTAATTTATGACCTTTGTCAAGGTTTCTGGTAGGGACAGCGTCAGAGCCTGACATAGGGAGAGCGTCAGGGCCTGGGTGAGGCCTTGCGTCAGCCCCCTAGCTGCAGACACTGTCAGGGCGTGACTTAGGGGCAGCATCACAGGCTTTGTTGGGTCAGCATTCGGGTCATAGTGAAAGACATGAGCAGGGCTTGAGTGAGTCACAGAAGCAAGGCCTCGGTTATGGAAAGCTTCAGGGCCTGAGTTAGGCAGAGCCTCCGGTATTCACTTAAGGACAGTAACAGGGCTTTCTTTGGGACAGTGTCAGGATTGTGGATAGAAGTGCGTCAGAATGTCGGCTCAGGATAGTGTCTGGATTTTAGTTATGGATTGCAACAGGTCCCATGTTAGGGACAGATTCCGGGCCTTAGTGAGAGATAGTTGTCAAGACCTTAGTTACTGAGAGCATCAGGGCCTCCGTTTTGAAGCAATGTCAGGGCTTCAGATGAAAACAGCATCACGGACTGGCTTGGGGCGAGTGACACGGCCTGAGTGAGGCCCAGCGTCTGTCCGTTAGCTGGGGCCACTCTCAGGGCATGACACAGGAGCAGCATCAGTGCCTTTGTTGGATCAGCATTATGGTCTTCGTTAAAGACATGATCAGGCCTTCTCTTAGGGACAGCGTCAGGGCTTACTTAGGGACATTTTCAGGACCTTGGTAAGTGATGGGTTGGTCAATTAGCTCAGGAGAGTGTGAGGACTTTAGATATTGAGGGCAACAGGGCCCTAGTCAGGGACAGTGTGAGGCCCTGACTCAGGACGAACATCCAGGCCTTAGTTAGTGACAGTGTCACGGCGTTGGGACTCAATTCAGGTCCTGAAGTCGGCACAGCATAAGAGCTTCAGTTGGCATAAGAGGCAAGATATTAGCTAGGTACAGGGTGGGGGTAAACTCTAGGGATCGTGTCAGCAAACGACCTAGGGATAGCGTCAAGGCCTGCGTTACTGAGAACCTCAGGGGCTTATTTAGGACCAGCATCAGGGCCGGACAGAGGGCCAGCAACAAGGCCTGAGTGAGACCCAGTGTCAGGCCCCCTGGCTGGAGGCACCGTCAGGGCGTGTCCTGGGAGCAGCAGCAGGGCCTTTGTTGGGTCAGCATTCGCATCATAATGAAAGACATCAAGAGGGCCTGAGTGAGTCACAGAATCCAGGCCTCAGTCAGGGAAAGCTTCAGGGCCTGAGTTTGGCACAGCCTCAGCTCTTACTTCAGGAAAGCGACAGGGCTTTCTTTGGGACAGGGTCAGGACCCTGGTTAGAAATGTGTCAGGATATTAGCTCAGGAGAGTGTCCGGATTTTAGTTATTGATTGTAGCACGTCCCATGTTAGGGACAAGTTGCAGGCCTTAGTGAGAGATAGTGTCAGGGACTTAGTTAGGATTAGTCAGGGCCTTAGTTAGGCAGAGTATTAGGGTTTCAGTTAGGATCAGATGCAGGGCATCAGCTTGGGACAGAGTCACGTTCCGAGCCAGGGATAGTGTGAGGAAATGACGTAGGGTTGCTGTCAAGACCTTAGTTACTTAGAGAATCAGGGCCTAATTGAGGACCTGTGTCAGGGCTTCGTGTAGGGAAAGCATCAGAACCTCACTTAGGGAGAACATCTAGGCCTGAGTGAAGCCTAGCGTCAGCCCCCTAGCTGGAGACACAGTCAGGGCACGACGGAGGAGCAGCATCAGGGCCTTTGTTGGTTCGGCATTCGGGTCATAGTGAAAGACATGAGCAGGTCCCGAGTGAGTCACAGAATCCAGGCCTCCGTTAGGGAAAGCTTCAGGGCCTGAGTTAGGCAGAGCCTCCGGTATTCACTTAAGGACAGTAACAGGGCTTTCTTTGGGACAGTGTCAGGATTGTGGATAGAAGTGCGTCAGAATGTCGGCTCAGGATAGTGTCTGGATTTTAGTTATGGATTGCAACAGGT